>NW_020450925.1:445154-496319 GCF_003343035.1 Apteryx rowi | reverse complement strand
CGAGGCAATGGGCACAAACTGAAACACAGACACTTCCATCTGAACATGAGGAAAAACTTTTTCACTGTGAGGGTGACAGAGCACTGGAACAGGTTGCCCAGAGAGGTGGTGGAGTCTCCTTCTCTGGAGATATTCAAAACGCACCTGGATGCAATCCTGTGCAATGTGCTCTAGGTGACCCTGCTTGAGCGGGGGGGGGGTTGGACTAGATGATCTCCAGAGGTCCCTTCCAACCTCAGCGATTCTGTGATTCTGTGAAGCTGAGCTGACGTTATGAAGACTCAAGGAATCCTGTAAGAACCAAGGTGAAGTCATTGATCTATAGGTTTTTGACTAGCTTTGGAGTACTGAAAATAGTTTGGATTCTCACAAAATCACACCAAAAGAAATGAGGAAAGCAAGTATGCTTGTCAACAGCAGTCTTGCACCAACAGAAAAAAGAGGAGCCTGTGGAGACAAGAAATGAGGCAATGCCAGACTATCAGAAAACTAGCTTAGCTCACAACATTGTGAGACTAACCCTAATCATAGTATAAGCATAGTGACTGTTATGGACAAATTATTCATTGCAGATGGCCACCAAAACAGAAAGTCAGTTTTTACCTTCACCTATAATTATTTGGGTTCAAGTCTGTGTCCCAGTTTTCTGGAATAACTGCCTTTTCTATAACAAGAAAGTTAAATAAAAAAACCAGAAAATCATTCTGAAATCCGTCATTCTAACTGTGAAACAATTGTCCTTATGCAAACATCAACTGAGATAACTAAGTACATGAACTACTACTGAGTTGGTTATTTTGTCTTAGTTTACCTCTGAAAAGATCATAATGACCAAACTATGGGAGGCAATCAGCAAGACTATAAAAGGAATTAGACATATTTCTATAAATGTCTGATACAAGGAAAGAAGTTGACACTGTGGCAAATCAGCTAACAGGGACCATTTGAGTCATCATTCAGGTTTGGTCAAAAAAGCTTTTTCTCAGGAATGGAGGAAAGAAAATTCATGAGGATAGCAAGACTCACAAGATGTATCTCTTTTACTGTAATAAGTCTGGAATTTCCTGGACATAGGAAAGTATTGAATTGCTGTATAAGAGTAGAGGTAGAAGAAGTATGAAGTCCATAAATTTGCATCTGCTGTGAAAAGTGTCTGCATAGAAAGGATCCCTGATTTTTCAACTTTCTGTGCGCATTCCCAGTCAGAGATGCCTATTTTAACAAGCAAGGGTTAGTGAGTTTAAGCTCTATCAGCCTCACAGAACCGTTCCAACCCTGGGCTGCAGAACAGCTCCCTTAGTGTCCCTCCCTCCTGAAAAGACTTCTTCACTACTTTCTGGACTCCTCTGTAATTGCGCTGACTTCATATTTTCCCACATGTAGCACTGAGTTTTTGTATTGGAGAGCTCCACAGATCGCAGAGTCGCACCCAAGACCCATTTGAAACAATAGCTACAATCTCATTAAATTCAGTGGGCTCTTGATGACAGTTAGCATTCGTACTATTAAATCTTTAATAGTCTGATGATGTATGGCCTAAGGAACACAGCCAGCTTTCAAAGATGTTAGCTGAGTTTCCAGGGCTGGCATTAATTAAAAAACACGTTTTCTTGTAAAGGGCTGGATTGTGACTTGCATGATGCATCTGCCCAGTGGTTATGATAGAGGTCAGACAGTCTTGAATGGTGTGGTGGAAACAAATAGGGAATGATACTGAACTGCAGACTTCAGTGCTGCAGGATTAAATAAATTAATAGACTATGAGTCCAAAAGGAGGTGTGATGATCAGGGGAATGATTGTTCTGTCAGATGCTATTTGTCAGAAACAGGATCTCRGGACTTTGGTCCGATAGCCCTTCAAACGCGCTTAGGAGCAAGATGTCTCCTCCTCTTGCACCTTACATGTGCTATCCAGACCTGGTCCTGTCACACAACAAGGCTGATGGAGTGATTAATGAGAGTATTCTGGGCCTTGCCCCTTTCTTTCAATTCACTTACCAAAGAGCTGAGAAAATGCAGGATGATAGCTGTTGGCTGCAAGTAAATCGCCGCACTGCTGAGCAAAGAAAGCGGAGATGTTTTGAGTCGTAGGCACATCTCTGCGTCACTGTGCCTCCCAGGGCAATTACTGGGATTGTGCTGAAGTTCATGACAGTAAGTGAGCATAATTTTTTTGCAACTCATTGGCCCAGTAGCTGTTGAAGTTAAAGTTACTTGGCATTTTCTGTGTCAGTTTTACGTGGTTTCTTTTCAGAGCAGAAGTTTGTCTTTGCTGGGCAAAGTTGGGCACTGGGTTATATGACATGAACTTGGTGCTCAAAGGGAGATGTTTCTCTAAAAGTATTGTTTCAGATGCTAAAATAAATAGCCATGTTTTTAAAACGTGTTACTCAGAGTACAATGTTCTCAGCTGTTGAATTCACTCCATGGTTTATGTGTAGCTCCATTATTGTTAATAAAGCAAGATGTGGCTCTAAGGGCCCCTTCCAGAAACCAGTGCAGTGTCTGCTGAGTACATCTGTACTGGTAGCTGTTTAGCTGTTAATGGACTTCACAAAACACATCAGCCTGGTGATACAACACTATCATTGCCCTTCTGTTAGAGAAGGTGATATCTATACAAAGCAAGTGCTGGTAATATCATCCTTCTCCTATATCCATTATAAAATAAAATATCCATTATAAAATAAAATACCTGTTCCATTTCCAGAGCACCATTTGCAGATGGAAGCTTAAATTGTTACTTAAAAAACTTGTTAGCGTGACCAAAATGTTATATGTAAAATCCTTACCTTTAGTCGTCTTAGAGCCAAGTGTTGTGAAACAAGTTGTTCAGAGGGACTCGACTACTTTGATCAGATGGTAGCTCTGGTTGGGGTCTGCAAACCTGGTCAAGTTGCTGGCATCCACAGCTTTTGGACGAAATAATGTAGTGACATATCATGTTTGGATCAGGCAATTCTCTGTTTTACAACCAAAATGTAATCAACCAATAGAGTCCTTGTTGAGAAACAGCAGTAAAGAACATAATTTTGCACTGTCCTCACCTGTCCTGCAAACGCTTCCCTTCTTGTCCTTGTTCTCAGGGGCCATATTAATAATCCTAGGAGCATACCTGAGATCTGCTACAACCCAAAAGCTAAGGACTGCCAGATTGTGTGACTGTTTCAGACAGTGTAACCACAGATAATCAGTCTGATGGGCTGTCTACCCAGTAAAGCAATGGTGTGAGGTAAAGAGGATTTCTGTACACAAAGCAGTTTCAGCTAGTTAGCATGGGTTATGAAATAAAAGCAGAGACATGGTGACCCGTGTTTTGTCACGTGTCAGTTAACAAGGTTATGGATTCAGTACTCTTGGAGAGTTTATATTATCTAAGAGTTGCTAGCACATTCTGATGTCTTCGTGTGGCTGCATCTTCAGAGCTGTTACACTTAGATTAAGCAATCCTAAGAAAGCCAGCTAAGTTTTTCTGTATAGAGATGAAGCCAGTACAATGGTTTGCATTTTTTTATATCCTGTATGATCTATTGTAGTTTGTTCCTGTGATTTCACATAGCTTGAACTATATTTCACTGCTGTGTGGGTTTTATGCTAATGTTTTGATATGACTCTGTGATGTCCATTTTTGCTATAGCATGTGCTTGAAGATCCAGTCAGTGGCTTCTTTCCATAATCATCATAATGTTCCACCTTATTTCTGCTATTTTGAAATAAGGTTATAATCATGTTAATTACTTAAAGCTTCAGGTAAAGGACTTGCCTTGATAAAAGTTACCAGAAATCATGTTTCTAACTGAATTAAAAATTCAGTTATAAATTCAGCATGAAGATTATGCTTTTGTAATCTCAGCAATATCTGAAAGGCATTGGGTGAAAGAACACCTGAGTCTGTATGCTAGACTCACCATAAACATCTCACAGGCAGGGCCAATGCAATTTTCTACTGCTCTGATCATGGATCAGATTTGAAACAGGAAAATAAACCATAATCCCCCAGGCACTAAACAAACTGAGCCCAGTCTATTCTTCACACCACGCTGGGATGCTAGTCACGGTGTGCTGGGCAGGCCTAYGCAAAAGGGTCATTCCTCTCCTGTTATGTATGCTTTATTCAGGAAGAATGAAACAGCTTCTTTGCTGAGACTGATACGGGGAACTTCTGAACCATTGCTTCAGGGGCACATTATTATTTACATTTTGGAAGTTTGCTTTGCAGCCACAAGCTTGGGCAATTTTTTTTATGCTGTCAATCACAGGACACAAGTCTCCAGGACATTGTCCCTTTTCCATACAATACCTATTCTTTATTTAGTGACTGATGGATAATTTACTTTTCATGCTTATAACCCTCCTGGGACAGTATGACCAGTGACGGTAGTTTTGCAGTGGGAACATTTGTTTGCTAAATGAAGTACTTAGATACTAAACCATTTTACAAAGGCTTCTGAATGTGCAGGTGATAACGAGTACTGACATGCACAGCCTTTGAACCCCAAAGTTCTGTGTTTCATTGCAATTTCCTGAACCCTCCAGACTCCAAATTCCTTATTATTTAATATGTATGTCTTTCACATGATGTATATTGACCGTTCTCCACATGGGATTTTTAAAACTGCCTTTTTGAGTCCAGTTTTACATGTGGCCCCTACTGAATTCATCAGAGTCAAATTTTGCTCAGTGGAATTTAATTCATTGGTCTTTAATCAATCTCCAGTCGTAAGCAGCGTAGCCCATTGCTATACACTGCTATATCAGGAAGCAGAATTTAAAGCAATGGAAGTTGAATGGCAAAGTGCAAGGCACCTTTATTTATAAAGAATAGCATGTGAATGCTATATGAGTTAACAAGGTTAGCATGTGAAAAATAAATCATGCCATTTTATGATCTTTTCTTATCGGAGAAGATTTTTGTCGTATTTTCAGCAAATATTTTCAGGTGCTTTAGAAATGAAATTACAGCATTATAAAGTGTTCTAAGTATAATGTGTATATGGAATAGACATACTAAAAATGTGTATTTGTTACTCTGATTACTCTAATTTTCAGTAAATAACAAATGAAATGAATTTTCTTACCCCTTTTTGCAAATATGGTACCCCCCCTTTTTTTCCTTTTTTTTACAATATGTGGCAATTTTCCTGATGTACGTCCTTTCTAAATTTCTTCCTACATCCAGTGTTATTTTATACCCAATCCCTTCTGGAAATAGAAAGAATTGCTTCTTTGTTTTGGTCTCTTATACAGAGATCTTGATCAGTTTAGAATATTTCCTTTTCTAATATATTTTAAGTTCAAGAAAAAGGATTTAAAAAAGCAAAATGATAAGGCTGTATTTATTTCCTTAGTGGCAATGTTTTCCTTGGCTCACATTCATTATTTTCAGCTTATCCTATTTTTCATATTTAAAATTCATTTTACTTTGTGAGACAGGACCAGAACACAGTGTTCCCTTATTACCAGCTAAGCAGTAGGTTAATAATGTGTTAGAGAGGTACTTATTAAAAATAAATTAAAATGAATACGGCTGATAAAGAGAAATGATGAGTTATTTACTATACAATCGTATTTGAAAGTTGGGCAAAAAGACTTTTTTTAAAAAGGGTCTTTATGATCAAAGACTGTGCTATCAAATAGTTACTACACACACACATGCATGTAAATATTTGTAAGATATTTGCATATATTGTAAATACCTTTCCACATTGATATAGGGTTGGGCAGTGCTACTTCACCAGCTCCACATCCGTCACAGGTAGARCGGGGCAGTGTCCCCTTCCGGGCTGCCACTGCCTCCTCTGCCAACTGAACCCCAGTTCCCTCCGTGATACGTGTGCAGCCAACCTGACTGCAGCCAGTGGATTGCAGACTTCAGTTCAAATGGTGGGAAAGTCGCAAATGTTTAGTTAAATGAGATTTATGATCTGTCTAGCTCAACAGGAACAAATGCTGAAGGGGTCAAGGGCATCTCTGCTCCTACATAAGGAGACCACCTCTTCCAGGTCTGGTGGTGCCAGGGGAAGAACTCCCTGCCCCCTCACTCCTCACTCCTGGTTTGACTTGTCTGCCAGTGGAGCAGGTAATCCAGTCGCTCCTTCAACTGATTAAAGCAAATATGCCAAGGTAAGTCTAACCACTAGTTTAACCTGCTGATTTTGCTTGAAACTAATTATGGGGTGCCCAGAGACAAGCTTTTGCCCCCCCTGCAGAACCCAGTGCCCCTATCGGAAGGAAGGTGGTGTTGAGCAGTTGGAGTAGCAGAATTACAAACAGCTAAACATGCTTTCCTTTACAGTACCAAGCCTCCCATCAAGTTTTGGATGTGTAACTATGTTAAATTTGTTTTCTTTTTCATATAAAAGCAAGGGGAGGGCAATAATTGTAAAGTTACTTAGTGACTTAAAAAAAAAGTTTAAAACTTTTTAAGCCAGTTTAAAGTGTCATGCTATAATAAATTGATAATTTACATGAAGTACTAAAATTCTGTCTATAAAACACTGCCAGCAATATACCCTTAAATTTTTTATTTGATTTTCCCACTGATGGTTAAATTATATAGAGCCTATTTATATTCAATTTCTTTGTTGTACTACTCTTCCTTTAAATTCCTTTTTGTCCATTATCTTATATAATTTATCATAACATGTAAGTCTGCAAATTACATACCGAGATATGTATCCAGATACTCCGAAAAGAAGCATAGTGCTATAGCACACGCCACTAACCTATCCAGTAGTAATTCATTTCTGAGTGGAGCCATAGATTCAGAGCTGAGTATAGGCAGTGTGTGCAGAAAGGACTGAATATGCTATTATGGTTTACGTAACAGAAACTATATTTGATGTTGACAGATGGAATAGAGTGCTTAGGATTTGTAAATAAAGAACAAGAGCACAAAAGATAAGAGAACATTGCGTGTAGTGGGCAGAATGCCGTAAGGCAGACATAGTGTTTTGGAGCCAGGCAATGTAACAAACTATCAGGTTTCAGGACAAGCAGTGCCTGAGCAGGAGTTGCGGTCTGAGCCAAGCTCGCAGTACACGTGGCTCACGCAGCCCCATTTACATCACGCTTTTTCAGTGAGTGATTGTGCACTGTACAGCTGTTTAGCTCTTTGATCATTTGCATGTGCAGTTACCGTGCATAATGCAACCCCAGAAACTGCACGCCCTATTCAACGATGCTAATGATAAGGCAATTTTGCACGTATTTGCATGCAATTAACAATCCAGTGCACTCACAGTTTACAATGTGGTTGCTTGCCAGTTGGTTACTCTTTTAACATTTTTGAAAAGGAACATCTAGATAGAGAAAGAGAAATAGAATATATTACTAAGTATAAATAGATCAAAATAAAAGCGAAGCTTTTAGGTCAATCCAAAACATTAAAATACCATTCTGCAAAACGATTTGCTTATTCATCTCTTCTTAGGACACTTCAGGATGTTTCATATGACTGGAAAATTACTTTATGGTCAATCATTGGTCCATCTTCACAAATCAGCATAAATAGTTTACCTTCTCTGGCCATGTAAAAATTTTCAACAAGAACCTGCCCAAAAAGGCTTCRTCTGGAAACTCATCTCAGACCAGCAAGATACACCAACTGTCTATAACATCTTGAGGATCATCTGCCTGTTTTAATGTTTCATGTCATTATTGTTATTTTTATTATTTTATTTTTATGTATCAACTTTCCAGTCTTTGCCCTTGGATGAGTCCACTTATAATCACAGCAGAAGTTCTTTTTCTTTACTATGCATTCGCTTCTGTCATGTGACTTTTTTTTTAAATGCCCTATGAGAAGTTACTATGGAAACCAGTGAATTAAAATTGCCAAATTGTGGTTCTTCTGAACATAATTAAGACAAATGAAAGAAACATATTCCTAAATGGTAGTAAAGGAAAATGTCCCCATACTTTGCTAATAGGACTATAAGTTACTAGAAGTAGCTTATTTTGTGCATATTTTATCAKGCACACGATGTTCTTTCCACAGAARGAGTTAAAATTTACTTTGTGAAACCTTTAATGAGAGGTTTCATTAGCCTGAACTTGAAACTGAATGGTAAAAAATTTCGAATTGCTGGCCCAGATCACCTATTATTATGTTTAGATGGCTGAAGACAGCACAGGATCACTGTGGTCAGCTTTTGTCTGCTAAGGATCACAAATGTTCATGTATGATAGAATGCGTTGTAGCTCTGAAACTATAGTAACTCAATAGATAAATTAAAAATTACAATATGATTTTTCTGTGCCCTGTGGAAAGTGTTTTTATGTTCAAATTATAATGTAAAAGTAATCAACAATAAAAAAAATCAAGGTGTATTAAAGAGAAGAAAAATGACCCTCTATCAAATAATAAAGAGGCTGTCAGATTTCATCTGAATTTTGCTAGTGGCTTGGATGGAGACACCTAAGGTATTTGTAGCTCATGAAGAGAAAGCCGTATAAACCATATCATTAGAAACTCCAGAGAAGAAAGGTCTTTCAGTCTTTCTCATAGTAAGAAGGGCCAAGTATAAGTATAGGTTAAATTTCTACTGTAAGGCTGGCTTGAACTGAGTTGAACTGGATGAACTGCAGCCATGAATCGTGGTTAGAGAGCTCCCTGGCCGGTTGTTGCTGGGTCCAGCTTAGCAGGCGTACGTTGGCCGTTCGCCTCCGTTGGGAGGCACTGAATCGCAGCTGAAAGGCTGCGGGGAAATCGGCCCTGGAAATTCCCACCTCTAGCTTGTACCACAGCGATGCTGACTTTGGAGGAGCCTAGAGGGGAACGCTCCCAAAGTGATGTGCGGATGAGAGGTGGTTTGGGAAGCAATTCCTTGATGCAGTTCTGATACTAGGTTTACTGAGCTTCCCTTGTGTCCCTGTTAATCCATCCACCACGTGCAAGGAGCTGAAGTTTACCCAGGAACTCTGGCTCTTTTGGGGTCTTATCTTTGTAGTAGGTTTCAAGGCCTGGCCTTAAAAGTGACTGCAGCTGTGTTAGCGTGGATTAGCAGTGTGAACAGCTGCCGGGAAGGCACAGACACGGCAAGCTGTATTCGCATTGCCTGCCTACGCCCGCTCCCCTGGTGCCGTCCTGCAGCGCACTGGGATTTTGAGGATAACTTTCCCCTGGACGACTTCAGAGGCTGAAGGAGATGATAAAGTGCTCATTTAAAGTGGTCAGATGCTGCAGGAGGACCCCGAGTGTGCTTGATTCCTAATTTTTTTTGGACTGGGGGCATGGTTTAGATCCCCTTCAGGCTGAGAGGTAACGGAGGAGACAGCAGCAGAACCGAGAACGGTCTAGAGGTTGCCCATCCGCGCGGCTCCCTAACGATCTGTGAAATCGGGCGACGTGGCGGCGCCTCTGGGGAGCGAGCACGGAGCATGGAGCTCCCTCGAAGGCGGCGTCCGAGCGGTGGAGACGCACTCGGCTATGCCGGCCCCTGCAGGTCCAGGCTGCCGGTCCCGGGTGGGACGGGGGGAGTCCATGGCGGGGGAGATGATATGCAGAGAAGCGATGCCCCGCTGCAGGGTATCTTGCCTGTGTGTGGAAAGGGGATGCTGACACAGTCACTGGGAATCATTAGGGAAAGTGTAGCTTGTTTCTTATTTACATGCCTATTCTATTACCGCACTCTCTAATTTGTTCCCTTTTCCCTGGTTCCTTGGACAACCTCTGCACTGCAGGAGCATGCAGGAGTTGCCTGTTAAGCAAAGAGATCAGAGAACTTTTTTCTCCTGCATTTCTTAATGGTAGTTTGAAGTGGCTTAATTATTTAATGTACTGACAAAGCTTTTTTTGCTGCTATTACTCACCAGTGGTATCACCCTTGCTTTGCTGGCTGACGGTAAGTCAGCACTCTGGCTGCATGAAACAGCAAGTTATAAGTGAGCAGGCTCTTCTAAAATTATATTCACTCGGTGTGTTCTTCAAATAGTGTTTTATCTTCGTGCAAGACACATTGATAAATGGATGGAAGATTCTGTATAATGCAACTGTATTCTTGAGAAGTGTCTCCATTTCTCACGTTCTTGTCTAGTAGCTTTTTACAGAAAACTTTATTCCAAACCAATTAACCCTGTGCTGCCTTTAGAACCAACACATAGCATGACAGTTGCTTCAGGTGACAGTACATTTTGTGTGCTAACGAAATTAAATACAGACAAAAGCAGTTGTTAAAAACAAATAAATTCTACAACTAGGGCCTAAACTCCCCTCTGTGAGAGAAGTTAAACAATGATGTATTCATGTGGGAACAGAATTTAGAGATTTGACGGAGCTATCTGCCAACACAGTCCCTTTCCAAATTGCTGCCACTTCTCCACAGGGATCTCAGGGCTCCTCCAGCTGTATTTCTTCTGGGCGCCCTTTTAAAGCTCCTATGCTAAGTTATTCGTTGTTTTACAGGTATCTGCAATAAAACATATGAGAACAGGGGTCATGTTGTTTAAAGCAAGGAAGTAAGGAGAAAAGAAAATTAAAAGAAAAAAGTGCAAAAAATTCCTTTTGYCTATCTCATAGGATTCTTTCTTTTATTGTTGAAATTTTGGTTTTGCTCAACAGTTTTAAATGGTTGCTTGATCTCCAGGCTTGAAAAGCCCAGAGAATAGCTAGTAGGATTTCTTGTATTTACATGTGGAGAATGGCCTCATATTTGTGGGTTCTTAGTGTGTCTTCTGAGGACTGGACTTCTTCAGGTCCAAATTTTTTGAGTATCCTCAAGTCTGGAGTGCTTTGACTTATTTGTATGTGTATGTGTGATTAACTGGGAGATTTGTTGATATGTTTGAATGTAACATTCACTTGCAGATTTCCATTAAACTCAGCAGGACTGAGCAGTTCTAGAAACAAATCATAAATATTCATGCAGAGCACTCCAAAACTGAGATACCCCAAGTACGTGAGTTACTGAAACTTGGTGAGATTTTTATTTTTCAGACTTGTTAGAAGCAAGAAGTACCCAAAGTATTATAAAGGTTACTGCTCTATTGTTTTGCAGCCCAGTTTTTGCAGATACTTAGCACATTTTTAAAGACATCTGTACCTTGCAGTATATATCTTAATTGACCTGAAATCTGATGGTTGAGAAACTTAAATCCAACAAATAAAAATTAATAAGATTAAAGATGTCAAATTGTGAAAATCTCTTGATACACTCTCAGTATAGTATGTTGCCTTTTTTCAGTAAATAAATATTCTCTACATGTTTTTTTTTGTTTATGTAGGAGAGAAACATTGCCAAAGGAAATGCAGAAGAATTTGTTTAGAGAAAAAGCAGCTCTCTAACTACTCACATAATCATGTGAAAAACTAAGTGAATAAATGGGATTATCTGGTTAAAGGTAAATGGGGTAGCTGCCAACAAAAACCTCAGTTCCCTTTAAAATACATATAAATGATGTACACATRTATATTTTATATATATATATAACATATATGTATGTGTATATAAACAAAAGAAACTGGTAACTAGCTTTGACATGATGATATGAAAATGACAGCGGATAACATGGCAGCAGTTGGAGCTATGTTACCAACAAACCCCATAGCACTTGTCCCCAGGTTTTGCCTTCTGCTTATCTCCGAGGCTGAGGTCTCGGCTCGGCGTTCTCACTGACTTCACCCAGGTCCTCAGGCAGTGGGAGAGCAAGGGCAAATGCAGAAACGGTTACTGCAGCTGCCAGAGTGACAGCAGCCAAAGGAAAAGCCCAAGCAAAGCAGAAGAGCTGGTGCTAACAACGACATCTAACAACCATCTGACATAGTCTAGAGCCTGCGTTCTACTGCTCTGCCTGCCAGCATATTGATTTTAAGCTCTGCATGGCACCCAGATGCTACAGTGATGGGCAATAAATAAGTAACATTGTTTTGTTCACAATGAAGATGACTCAGGATGCTCGAGAGACCAGGAATGATTCATAGGCAGGCCTTCAGACCTCCATCAGCTGTAAGCTATTTTGCTTGCCCTCAGGAATTCAGTAACTGGGACAGGGAAAAAGATAGTTAGTAGCTTCTTACTGCTGCGCTTGGCTACTATATGCTAATTTACAAATGTTCCATGCTCAAGTGAGTTGTTGCTTATTCCCCAGGTGGCTGCAGGGAGGATGTTGTGAGAAGTTGCATGTACTGAGCCGTGTGCCTGGTGGAATGAATTCTGCTGCTGGTGCGAGGCATGGAAGTAAGCAGCACAAGGCATAGCAAATGGGCTGTAGCCTAGCTTCTCCTCCACTACAGATGCCTTTCTGAAGAAATACCACCATGCTCTTTCAATACTGCACTTGCTGATACTTAAATTACTTTTACATGATTTTGTGGCTTTTTTTTTTTTCACTTGGCAGATGACAAAATGCCAAGGCCCCAGGCTAAACAGATTCTTTTCACTGTGAAAGATGTGCAAAATAAAAGTGTAGTACAGTTTGAAGTTACCATTTCTTTTGAACTGATCTGTACCTCTTCATGGCCATGTATTTTGAGTACATTATAGATTTCATAGTGTTCTATTTACTGCTGCATCCTCTTCTTGGTGAATATGGATAGTACCTGATGCTCTCATGCCTTTTCTCCATTACTGAAGTCTCTCTAAACTTTTCAGCACATGAGTACCCAAAGCTAATGAAGCTCTTCAGACCTGTCACAACTGTTATGTGAGACTGTTACAACTTGGGGAACAGAGGCATAGATTAAAAAATGACTTGCCTGGTAGCAAACTTACACCATTGGCTATTCTGAGAAGCAGCTGAAAACTCCGGGTGTCTTTATTCATTTTCCTTACCTAAGAAAGATTTGAGGGCAAGGTTTTATGAAGTAAAAGAAAACTTTTACATAGCTGTACTGCATTGTTTAAAGCCTCTTATTTTTCTTGTTTTATTACAGCTTGACAATTGTGATTAGAAGCAAATGTCTAATTTGAGAAAGCCAATTCAGAAATACAATCGCTGTCTGGCACTGTCTTCTGTTCTGTGCGAACCCACACTGCCATGAACATCCCACTCCTTCAGCCTTGTGCAGCATGAGATCCAGATGGATGTTTTTGCCGAGTCTGTGATTTTGTTTACAAATGTTTCCACTCAGTAAAAAAGGAAAAAAAAAAACAGGTTTGCAACGTACAGTAAGTTAAGCTATTAAAAGAATAAATGCATTTCAGTATTATATTTAATGCATGTCCAAAAGATAGAGACCCTGACTTTTCCTGTTAGGTTTTAAGTTCTTTTTAACCTTTCCTCTTTCTTGGTTTCATTTGTCCTTGGAATAGAGGTTTTGACCATGCTGTCTGAATGACCTTTTTTTTTTCAGCTGAAATTATTTCCATGTTTCCTACGGAAAAAGGCCTCCTTCTGCTTCACTGGTTTCATGTGTGTGTTACAATAAAACAGTGCAGGAAGATTACAGTTGTCAAACAAAATGAGAACATTTTTAAAGGACAGATATCCTTTCCAAACACTAATGGGGTTCTTTGCCTAGGTCTAACACATTTTAACCAAAGTCAGTCCAGAACTTCACTAAAGCTCTTTGGAAGTCAGACAACACAGTAATGCTTCATGCTTTAGTAATGCTTTCCATTGCAACTGCTTTACCATCATCAGCAAATGCATCTTCCAAATCTTTCACAGAGTCTTGGTGGCTACTGCTGACTTCAACTGACAGATGAAGCAACCAGAACGGTCTGCTCACCACCACCCCTGCCTCCAAACTGTCCTGGTGGCCTGTCTCTGTGCAGGCCAGTGCACTGCTGGCCTCTCTGCAAGCAGATGTGGTGCCCACTGAGGGCACTGGAAATGCTCCAGCTGCCTGCAGCAAACACTGGCTCAGCTCTCAGGAGACTTACCCCATGTGCCTGGTGTAGGTTCCTGGAACAAAACTTGTGACCCAACATACTGGATGCAGCAGAAGTTTCCAGATGTTTACTCCTTGGTAGTATGTAGCATGCTTTTGACTAAACTTTAGATAGTAGCTCTCTAGCAGATATTTAGGATGCCGCCTAAGGAAATGAATGTAATGTCTGCTGGATACAGGTGAGAATTTGTGCTTTCTCATACTTTATTTCAGCATCTTTTCCCATGTTTCATCATGCACTCTGGAATAACAATTTTCTTTGTTGTGCATGAAAAAATTTTCAAAAGATATTTCAGTATTTCCTATTCTTGAGACAAGTAAATCAGACAAATCCTGTATAAAATGTATATTCTACTTTGAAGTGGTTCAGTTAACAAATAATATCCACAATTCAGAAATACTATGTTTTAAAACCGAATGGTTTTATCAAATCTGCTTGAAATATTACATCTGAGTATGAGATGTGCTAAAATCTCTAGCAGCACATATTTTGAGTGAAATGACTTAGCAGTAGCAGCAAAGCAAAACTATCCTGAGTTGTGTTTTGTTACAACCAGAATATAACATGTCTATCCAAAATCCCCAGAATGATTGGGAAATATGGTGGTTCCATATTTCCTAATTTGCAAATGGCACTAAAAATAGTTGAAAATACATCAAGTATTGCTCTGTATGAACTGTTTTTATAATTGCTGTAGGACTGTGAGCAGATATCCACAAAACAGTCTCTTTACTGACTTACCTGACATAACATGAATAAAATTGAGAATCATTATATTTCCTCTGTCAATATTACTGCCTGTACAGTAGCAAAAACTGTAGCAAAATATACCCTGGTAGGATGCAAAATCCTAGCTTGATATAAATTTGACTTGATTGGAGTCACACATTTATCATCTTAAATTGAGACCTAAGGATTTGGCATGTAATACTATGTATTATCAAGGGAGAGTGTTTTGTCTGAAAGGTTAATTCTAACAGGTGCTGAAAACTTTCTTTTCCCTTTCGAGTTGCAGGACATTTGGATGATGCACTTACTGTCTTGCAGGTGGCATAGTGTAACATTTTTTTTCTGCAAGGCAAAATGCAAGACAAGCATGGAAGGAGAAAATCAAAGGCTGGTTAATGGTGAGCAGAAGTCAAAAGTTAATTATATGGCGGAACTTGAATGTGAAATAATTGGAGATTTGGTGGTCAGGAAATGAGGAAGTGTTTGAGACAGAGACGTGCAGAAGGTGTGAACAGAAGGGAATAGACATTAAACTAACTATACCGTTCATCTGGGTAATGGACAATCTGAACTGATGCATGACCATTTCAGAATGGGTATTTTAAAGCATATGGACACTTATTTTCATCATCTCTTCCTTTTCTGCATGCATCTCCAATGACAGTCTCACTGACTCTGTGTATTAAGCAATTTTTGGGGGATTCCACCACCCTTAGCTACCGACATTTAGGCAAGATGTCTACCCACAATTCTGCTTGGAGAGTACATTGAAGCATGTATCGAATACATCCCAACACATCCCTCAAGTGGCGTGTATTTTGACTAAATGTGGACATATTAGGTGATGACTTAAGGATTTATGAGTAGACTGAGTGAGCCTAATGCAATGCTTATGCTGAATTTTTGTCATTGGACAGATGGGACAAATGATTCTTGATATAAAGCAGAGTCTGCTTGAGATCTAATTTACCTTACAGCTGTAAATACCATACTTGCCAAGTCACATTCATTTCCAAGAATGGTCACTCAGTTTGCAATTTTGAGGTTACACTTGTGAGGAAGGATTTTGCTGTGTGTTTTGTGATTGGTCTCCTGCATTTCCAGCATCAACTCCTCAAAGTAAGCTTTCACTTTGGAAAGCAGCACCCATATAGGGAGAAGCCAGTTACCTATTGCCCCAGCTGTGCACACAAATGGACGCTTACCAGTGTCGAGGTAGCTGCATGTTCAGTAGCCTTCTGTATGGCATAAGACACATGCAAACAGTTTCTCCTATATTTATTTATTTCTCCTGTGCACACATATTTTTGAAATTCTTGTACTCAGAAGTTTTTCATGGTTATTAGATGTGTAAACAATGTAATCTGACTCATGGTATTAGTAGCCAGTCTTAACATTAGATTTCTTTATGTTGTGTTCCTTGAAGACTTTCATAATTCTGCAAGCTATTGCAGACTTTCTTAACTGGCTGTTGGCACTGCCTATAGAAATCTGCATAGGCAAGTCTCCTGGAGAAAACATATGTTCTGTAGAGTTTGGTTGATCCAACTCACTGACTTCTGTAAATAAAGGCAGCCCCTCCAATAAGCCAGATATGTTCATTTTTTCAATTGAGATTTGTAGAAGGGGGTTAGTACAGATTAGACATCTGTGCCTGTTGATTTTGGGGAATGTATGAGAACTTGCTTGGTTTGGCAATAGTTACTAGTGAGTGACTTCCTAATTTAAACTGATTTTTATTTCATTTTCCATTGACTTGTATTTGTTCAGTTACAAAGTTGACTGATATGCCACATATCTACAGCTTATACTGACTATGAACTACATTTGCAGTTTGATAGCCAAAAAGAGCTTCACGGGTCCTTCTGGGTCCTTGATGTGGCATAGTGTTGTATTAGGAGCTGGGGAAACATTTCTTATTTCCGGAAGTAAATGACATACAATCTATGTCCCTTTCATTCTGCCTGCAGGGAAAGTGATGAAGAAATGGTTGTATCTCACAGAGAATGAGAGAGGTTTCACAGAAAATGGCTGGAGAAAGGTCAAATTTGTGAGTATTGTATGTTGTGAAATGTACATTGTGAAATTAATGAAAAACTTATGAAATTAGTTTCTCCTGAGTAGAGGAAAGGCAGAATCTGGCCCATAGGGAGAAGCAATAAGTATAGAATCAGAAAAGCACAATAGTTTTATTTACATAAAGACTTAGTAAAACAAGCTGTGTTATTTTAGCTGAGTCTGTCCGATTTACTATCCAAACACAATACTTAATGATACATAACTGGCATCTGATCAGTACCACATAACTGGAATGCTGTTGTGAAATGTTCCGTATTAGAAACAGTCTCTTTTCTCAGTGCATTACCAGGAAAGTCTGCTAAACAATGCCGAGAGAGAGTGTGCGCGAGGGGGTAGTAGCACCAAATGTGCTTTTGGAAGACAGGGGATAATCCTGGGCTGCAGTGATACAACCGTTGTGTTTCTGATTGTCTATATTCTGCTCCAGAGGCTGCTGCAGCCTTGGGTCTGAGCTGGATCAAGGCCAGAGGACAATCTAATCTAGCCTCGGGTTGCTCATAGGCCTTGAATTGCCATAGTGCAGGATGCCCAGTCAGCTCCCATAATCCCTCCTTTTCCTCTGCCTGCATCGTATTCCCACCCTGGAGACAGTATAGCACACAGCAGCCACCTCTGACAGATGCAGCTCTAGGGGCACCGCTGGGAAGTGCAGAGAAGACCTTGCTTTGCTCAGAAGCGTGTTGGAACAAACATGACATACTGGCACAAAAAGCTTTATGTTCTGACAGTAATTTTCTTCCATGTTCCTTTTTTAAATTTTTGTTTTGCAGTTTTATTTCTTTTATTTCTTTTTCTTCCTTTTATTTCTTTTCCTTTTCTCTCATAGTCCCATATTAATGACATCATTTGGGTACAGTGAACTGTGATGTGGACAGTTTACTGCGATACTTTGAATTTGTCAGTAAAATTTTCTTCCAGAATTACGTTAAAAACCCCTCCTACCCACTCAAGTTGGCACAAGAAACACTCCTGCTTCTCCAACAGGACCATGCACTGTGCTGACTGGCGTTCTTGGACCTTCATTCCTATTTTTCGTGACAGAACTGGTCTCCTGAGGTTGGCAGGCCCTCATCTTTTTAAAAGATGGCAGACAATTGCTTGGTGGCAGTAGATATAATTCGGCTCTTGGCTGAAATTCTGCTCTTTATAGCACAACAGTTCAGTTTGAAATAGCTTAAAATAAGCAGAATCAGAGTTAATCAGTTCATGAGAAGGACAACTTTAGGAAGCAGCCACAAGTCCTAGGAAAGAATTGCTAGATGGGAAAGACCTCTTTGAGTCACCACTGGCCTGGTGCAGAGGGTGGTGGTCTAGATATCTGCCTGTGGTTCCTCCCAGCTCCATTTCCCTGTGATTTTTCTATGACCTATGAGTCTGGACGTATATGTGAAGAAGATGTAAAACCGAGGTTTTAGGTGCCACAAATTACAGAGGTCTTGAGCCCTCTGTCACCCCTTCCCCCCAATTTTGAGATGTTTGCTTCAGTGTCAGCCAAATTTGACTGCTATTTCTTTCAGTAGTGGGTGAGTAAGAGCTACATCTTTTTGTAAATACAGATATGTATATAATACAGCTCTGTCTCCAGAAAAAATGTGGGCTCTCACCTTGATCAGAAAGAGTTCTGAAGGTTGTATAATGCTTTTTGTTCCTAGACAATTATACATCACTGTGATTTCACAGCACGGTTTGAACCACTTTGCTGATAGCTGTGGTTTACACTCAGTAAATTAGTAGAAGAAAGTGTCTCTTGTAGGAAAAAGCTTCCACAAAATCAAAGTACTGTGAGGGACATAGATGGAAAAATCTTAGGCATTTCCTGTTTATTCTCGATCACCTACCTGGGCAGTTCTGCTCTACAGTTATACACTGCTGTGGGTTTTGTTAGTTGCTGAAGCTTTTTCTTATATGCCTCAGTTCATTGGGAAAAGAGTAAAGCAAAAAGAAACCTTTTCCAGCACCCCATTCTACAAAAAGTCAAACCTTGCTTTTAGTTTGATTTTCCTGTAAGAAGAGAGTTTCCAGCAGGAAACCAAACTTTACAGGTTCAAATGCCCTTGGGAAGAGAATTTCCCACATAAAATACATATAACTGACATGTTATATTCCTGTTATATAAATTCCTGTTTCAGAACAAGGATTTACCTTCTGTTTGGTCTTTGCTGTGGGATGGGCTTAAGCAAGGTGCAGCAGGGGATGTTGATTTTGTGATGATGTATTTGTTCTGTTGTAAATACATGCAAACAACCCAAAATCTTCTAGGGCATTTGCGGTTTCTAGATGTAGAGGGAGGAAAATACATGGGGAAGGAGCTGACTAATGCTTGCTTGCCAGCTAAACAGATTACATTAGATCAGTCACTGGCAGGAAAACCATGAGCAATAGTAGACCAAAAGCTGCAAGCAGACAGCACATGTACATCTAGATCTTTGGGTTTTTTGGTCAAGCTGATATGAGAAAAACTGTGAATACAGGAGATCTTGAGCAGAATAATGTGGTGTGTTTGTATGTTTTTCTTTGCTTTTGTTTTTTGTTTGGTTTTGGGTTGTCTCTTTTACTAAAGTCCGGAGATCTGCTTTGGAGCCACAGCCAGTCCTTTTGTACCAGAACAATGTCTGGAAAGTTGGCAGATCCTCTCAATTGGGGTAACAGGTGGTTAATACAATAATAACATAGCAAAAATAAGCTGCCCAACACTACATCTTTCCTTGACCGAATCTGGAGGCTGTGGATAAGGAGAAGAATGCGGCCATTTTTCAGGCTGCTTCAAATCAGGCTGTGGACCACTTCAAAGACGCAGGAACTGCAAATGCTTCTTCTGTTCTCCCCATCCCAGCCTCAGCTGTGTTCAGTGTTTCCTAGAGCTGTGCGCCTGGGAGGCTTTTGCTCGGTAGTAATACCGGCTCACCAGTGTCTGCTCCGCTTACTTGCAAGCAAGTGGTTAGGCCTGACATGTTCTGAAAGGTGCCACAAACTCCACAGCCCCTGAGATGTTTTGTTTCTTTGGCTCCGTGGTGATAAATTAAAGATCTCCTGCTCTATTTAACTTTATTGCTGCACCTTTTGTTGTGTGCTCAGCCAGCTAGAAATAAACATATTTTCTGAGCCTTGAAATTAAATGTCAGTTTGGGGAAAGCCCGCAGATAGATGGAAGGGAATAAATCAGTGATGGAGAACATTTTTCATGTCCTGGGCAAACATCTCCCCCTTCTCCCCTCCCCTTATCCCTAATTCCTCCTGGTCACTCTCTTTGCTTCTGCTTCTTGTGGCAATCAATCAGTGGCTTTCCACAGCCTTGGCCATTTTACCTGCGCTTGCGTACCATCGACAGTAGCACCATGTGCCACTTCTAACCTTTGTGCGGCAGGTTCACCATCAGCGACATAGGGGTTTAACTAATATATTGCATTTTATAGCTTAGTAAATGCAATAAAAATGTCCTGGTCAAATGGACTGTGAGCCTGGCAGGAAATAGGTAGCCTGTGTTTATGCAGTATCCAACACAAAGGGTCTCTGCTAGTGACTGAGACCTTTGGGCACTAACATATATGTTTAATAACAGTAAAAAACCTAGTAATACCACAATCATCCAGGCACAGTAAAAGGGTAGCTTTAAAATGTCTTTGGCATTGCTCAGTTCTTATAAACAGCCCCACAAAGATATAAATGGTTTTATACACTGAATTATTTTAACTTGCTTGTCCTCCTACTGGTTTTGGGTGCAGGAGATGTATGAGATGGCCACATGTGCCAGCACTGGTTAATTGGTCAACATAACATAAATTAGCTGACTAGGACATACGTGCCACATACACACATCTTTTCCAAGTGAATCAGAGCTAGCTGATGGGTGTGTGTGGTGGACTCCATATTGCTAAGGGCTAAGGGGAAACTATTCTGCACCTTGAGCAAGAGAAGACATGTTCTGCCCCTACACTGTGAAATCCTAACTGTCGGTAGCGTGGAAGAGAGGAATGACCACAGACTCCCAAGTAACCACAGCTTTGTCGCAATAATTTCTTTTCTGGTCTCTTCTGTTGCTTATCAGAGAAGTGCCAAGAAGTAAGAGGCTCTCATCTTGATTTCTCACTGAAGTCAGAACGATTGTGGCTAGTACTGAAGTAAGAAAGAGAAGTAGTTTTGTGTACTTCTTTCTAAACACTTTCTGAAACGCTCCAGCTGGCATGATAATTTGGGAGCTATATCCATTCAGTTGCTAAATTGTTTGTAAACTGTATTCTTTGCATAGATTCTGTTCTGGTCTCCTAAATGCAACAGCTGTGCTTTTATTTACAGTCTGAGAAAGCAAGAGCAGTGCTAGAAGTTTGCAGTTTCAGTAATTGCTCATCAGCTGACGTAGAGGCAAAACCCGTCGGGAGCACGTGCTTCCTCTAGTCTCTACGTCTGCCTGCGTGTTGCCACTTAACGTGGGTGGGTCACAGAACGCAGCATTCACGGCTTTTCATACTTCCAATCTTTATGTGCATATTAAGTCCCCAAAAGTTTAACGATAGATTTGTAAAGACTTCAGAAAATACAACTTCATTCATGGAAGCAGTGAAATACAAACTTAGTTTTACAGGGTGAAAATGAAATGCAAAAACAAGGTCACAATTAATCTAGTGATGAGGCAATAATTAAAAAAAATTGAAATCTAGTGCTTGTTTTCAAGGGTGCTGCGATTTTGTTGCCTAGAACAGTCCTTTCTATAGATTCTTATGTAACTACATTAAAATTGTTTCTGAAACTTTAGTGACTACAGAGACAATGTTCTTAGATTCGTATTTATTTACAGAATTCCCTTTATTGCCACAAAGTTGTGAATGTCTTGAGAATACTTATTCCTGTGTTTGGTTTAGAAAACAACCTTAATTGATGGCAATTATGGTAGAGTGTAACCAAAAGATGGCAGCACTCCAACAATTTTTTTCTACTAAGTAGATAAGAAACTGAGATTATTTATTATGTTACCAGCTATACTATGCTAGCTATTTTTTGAGAGGAAGTGATGAAAACAATCTGAGAGGTCAAAAATGCTTCACAGTTTTGTACAAACATAACTGCTAACTTACTTTTACTAAAATGCCATTAATTCAACACTGTTTCTAAGATGAGGTAAGTAAAGAATAAACCACATTGAGAGGAGTCACTGGTCAGACCAAGTAGGAGAAGTGAGTTTGTATTAAATACTTTCACACTGGACAATTCCCAAATAGGAATTTGCCTTATAACAACAAAAAAGTTAAAAAAGACTTAAGCTCCGTGAAACACGGGGAGCTGGAGAGGGGACCAGAAAGACTTACTGATGCATGTGTCCTTGTCCTTCAATTTGACAGCTGTCCTAACAGTGAACCTGTCAAAACTCCTGGTGTCGTTATGAAATGAAATGTACTATCTTAAAACCTGAGTGCTTCAGCTATCTTGGTGACTCTCACAGAGGGATTTACTAGATTAACAAAATGATGTTCACAGACCTTCCCAAAGTCCACTGAGGTCAGGCAAAAGGTTCCCAGTGACTTCATTTGTTTCTGAATCAGCTGCAGTATGGTGGCATCCCAAAAGTGCCTGAAATTGTGCAATGTACAAATATGCACCTTATGCTGGTTTTTGGATTATCAGTACATCTGAAGAAGTAATACGGTAATAAGAAAATAGGAGTTATTTCTCTTTGGGGAAAGAGTTTAGAACTGTTTATCAGGCTTATACTGCCCCCCAAAATCTCCAAACAACAAAAACAAAATAACCAAGCATCCAAACAAAAAAAGCCCTTAACCCTCCCTTCCAAAGCATTGTCAAGTTCAAACACCTCACAAATCACAATACGTAACATCTTCCAAAACACAGAAAATCCCTTAGGAAAAGGTTTCTCATAATCATGGACTTCCTTACAGGAGATTGCTCAACAATTCTTAAGCAACATTTCCATTATGTGCAAAGCAAAACCAAAAGCTTTCAGTGTTCCAGCGTGCATTCACTTGCTGCTTGTAACTGAAAGTCTGGTCTTGGTCTGCTTTACTCTCAACTCTTTTACAAGGTGACTATGAATTAGGAACGTAATCTGAAAACCGATCTTCACAGCTGTGAAGCTGTGGTATCTCCTTGTTCATTTTTTTCATTTATTTCAGCAGCACTAATATGCCTGATGTATTTATTTAACCAAGGTGGATCTCCAGTACAGGAGTACCTTGGGTAGCTGAAGGCTTTCAGTATTAGGGCCCAGTTTGCTCATTTCTTTTAAATGTTGAAAATGACGTTAACATTTTCTTTGACTTAGTGTTTATTTTTGGAGGCTCAAGGTTCCAGGCTGAAGGTAGACATTGTGAATAAATAAAGGAAAAAAAGCACAACATGCGATCTGTGCGCTTCTGGCCTCTGAACAGAAGTAGTTAGTCCAAAGGCAGCAGGGTGACTAGGACCTGCTTTTTCCTACAATGATTTGCAAGAAAACTCTGAGAGGAAAGCTATAGGATGAAACAAGGCTCACAAGAAGTCAAAAAGATGGAATGCCGTGGAAAATTTGCCTGCCTTTTTTTACAACTGTCGCCTTTTTTACAACTATCACCTTTTCATGCCTTTTGACTTATCCTGATATAGGATAATTCTAATTATATAACTCTGAGTTGTTACTAAATTTTATTTTGGAAGCAGAGAAAAGAATTTGTTCTTTGTACCAGCCATAGAAGGTTTAACCTTTTACAGGAATCCTAGTTCTTCTCCCTGCTATTATTTTCCAGGCAAGGGCTATCTGTGAACATGAAGGCATACCTTGCTTTACTCACAGTCCTGTAACATCTCAGTGCTTCCATGAATTAGTGCAGCACTGTTAGCTGCAAGCCAAACTTACAAGCCAGGAGAGTTTGACATCAGTGGGAGTTGTCTCAGAAARGAGTGTACAATGTGACTCAAGAAGAGACATATGAATTCCTCAAACTCTTTATTAAATAAACAAAATGTTGATGTTTGTGGTGAGTTAAACATCTGCATTTCACTGTGAGTATTACGTGCACTTTGAAAATGCAAAGCTTCCTTTGGTTTTATTAAATTTAACAGTTTGAGGAAACTTGGCTGTCAGAAATACTTCTAAGAGGAGTGACCAATAAAGAATGGTGTCTTTTATTGTATTGAAACACCAGATGTACTAATCTTTTTTCTTTGTGGTTCCCTCATGTGCACTTCTTGTGCATGGTGGTTCCATTACTGGTCATGCTCACTGTGTTTACTTTTTGTCTGTCTAGTCATTAACTTAGATGTTAAAATTCAGGGTTTTCCTTTTCAACAAAAAGTTGTTTAATAAGAGGAAAAAAGAGGATAACCTTACAGTTATACTTATGGCTTAAATATTCTTTGATTTTTATTCAGAGCAGTTTCAACAGGATCACCCAAACTTTTTCTCAGAAAAACTAAAATTGCATGCAACTGCTTAGAAACTTAAATATCTTCTGAAAAATATTTGAACAAACTGGACTATCATGTTCTTTTACATCAAATCCCAGCAGAATTAAAGATTTGTGTGATTTTTTTAAAAATTGCTTTGAATGACTTCATTTTTGGAGAATAATTTAACTCCCAAATGTACTCTTTCAGTCAAATACAAAATGAAGAAAAATATGTCCCAGGGAACTGTTAAAGCATTTCCAAAATGAAGCATTTGATTTCTGAATGTGATAAACAAAGACATTTGGATGCCATTTAAGTCTCCTGAACAGCGTTCAGTCTCACAATGTTCTGATCTACTGGTAGGATGAAGCTCTTGGCTGAAATTCCTCTTTGTGTGAACAGGGCAGTATTAATGCTCAGGTCACCCATATTTTGGATTATTTATTCCAACAGCTAGAATGGTGAAACTCGTTGTCACTGTGAGCTGCATCCCAAGTTTCACAAAGTCAGGGACCAAAAGGCTGTAACTCAAGAGCCGAGGAGAGGAAAATCTGACAGCAGTTTGGAGGCAGGAGCTGACAACAGTTCCCTGAGGCTGAACGTGTCATTTGTCACCAATTCAGGCAAACAGTGTTGGCCGCAGCTGGCTCCTTGCTTCGTACTGCTAAGGGTTCAGAGCACACAGCTCTGCAAAAGCCAGCCCTCCTCCCTCGCACGGACCGCAGACCTGCCGCAGCAGCCGTGCCGGACGCGTGCACGGCATTTGTGGTTCAAGAGCGACAGGATCGCCACCTTTGGTACACAGCGCCAAGGAATTTTTTTTTTTCTGATTTCTTTTTGAGTCTGGCTTGCTGGCTTTATTAAGCATGTCTGATTTGTTTCTGCTTGAATGAAATGTTTTGTTCAAACTGAAACGATCTGTTTTAATTGGCTGCATATGTGGAAACATTTCAGTTTGGGATGAATCCAAAACAATAACCACTAACTTTTTTTTTTCTGTTGGCTACTGAACCAAAATAAATCAGTTATTTACATGGTTTCTGTTTTAACATCTGCTGTGGAGAAACTTGACAGGATTCTGCATTTGTTTGAACCTGAAAATCAATGTTAAATGTGAAGCTATGGATCAAAAACAAAGCAAGCTCAGAGCAGCTCCCAGGATAGAGAAGTGAGCGTAGTTTACTGTTTTAGTTGTATTTTTTTTCTGATCCACTTAAATTCAATACRAATTTATATCAGAGTTTCTTAAAAGTTGATATTATTTGGGATTCAGAGTTTCTTTTAATCCTCTACTGAAATAATGCTGCAAGGGTCAGTTCTGGATATTGAATCTAGTCTGTTTTTAGGTGATGCACACATTCTGGGTCAGGATTGTTTCCACTTTTCGTTAAAGAATGTGAGCAGCAAGGTTAGATCAACACTTTATGACAAGTTTTAAATTTGTTAAAATTCAGCACAGTTCTTGGATCAGGGTTCTACATTTTAAGTTAGAATCAGAGTTGCAACTTCCAGCCAATGTAAGCTTAGGTGACTTCAATTTGGATTTCCAGTTCAGGTCCATGTGTAGTTATAAATGAAGGTAAAATATAATGTGGAGGAGGCTGAAAGAAGGAAAATTTTTTGTGTTTGTTGTACGATAATGTGGCAGAGAATAGGAATGGAATTAGCACTGTTAGAAGCTATCCAAAACAAATATGATTTAGGGAGAAGAACGAGAGCTTTGGCTGTATCTCATTGCAGGAAGGAGTCAGACGTATGATGGAAGGAACCCGTGTTGCCTCTCCCGTGGACCCAAGCTGAGGATGTGGTTTCTTGTGCCCCTTCTGGTGCATTTACTTCTGAAGTGGTCTGATTCTCAGATGGAAAACAGGGATTAAGGAAGACAAATCCTTTCTCCTTTGTCCAAGCACAACTTAATTCACTGCATTTTGTTTTATCTGCTGCAGCACTGGAGAGATGGAAATGGCTTGCTTAGGTGCTGGTTATGGACTCACTCCCCTTCTTCCTCCTCTTCCTCGTCTACACCTCCACCATCTCAAGCTATCACTTGGTATGTTGGCAACCCAATTAAATGCATACAAATACAGTTACTTTGCTTTGCAGTCATAAGGACAGCGTTAAAGAAGTTACCTGGTAAATTCAACTTGGCTTAAATAGAACAATAGATCTGCTAAGAAACTTATATGAAGAAGAAGGTAAAGAATATGAAATAAAGTTGACAGGTGATGGTTTGGATGGGCTGGATAGGTCGTCTTTGTGTTAGGCTGTCAGGGCTGCCTGACAGTTATAGGTTTTTCTTTTTTTCTTTTTTGTAGTATATAGGAATCTCAGTCACAAGTCATAACAGGAGGCCACACATCTTTGAAAAGGCTGCACTGAAAACTTAACAGCCTGAGTTAGGCTTTTTGAAGCAATCTAGAGGCTTCCATCAGAAACACATTTGTCCGGCTCCAAGTTCAGAGAGACAGCAGAGTGTTGGATTACTTTCAGGTTTTTTTAACAGCATGGAGGGCTTGGAATATAATTGAAAGGAAAAAAAAAAAAAAGCTTGATGCACAAATTCTGTGGAAAATAGTGCGTGAGTCAGTAGCCATGCTTTCTGGGAAACCTTTTGTAAAAAAAGGGTGAAATTAGCCAGCTAGCTGAAGGTAGTTATCTTACATTGTAGAAAAGATGAAATTTCTCTAAATAAGTGGGACTTTGTGGTGTTGATTTGATGATCATATTGAAATATTTGAACGTATTGCTAGCGGCCAACATTTGCTCCCAATGCTGGACTATGTCCTAATGCCCTGCAGTGGCTGTGCTGCTGGTTTTGCTAAGCTATGTACAGAGCTAAAACCCTTTTGCAAGAGTTGGTTTCACAGCATTAACTCCACCTTTGTATATCCCTCTAGGTCTGTAGGATATTAGATCCTGAGACAAGATTATCTGCTTTCCACCTGCCTTCCCATTCCCGTACTTTTGTTACAAAGTGGTGCTGCAACAACAGTGTTAGAGGCTTGGGGAGAGGAAACTACAACTTTTTCTCTTCTGAAACTGCCTGCCAACTAATCCCCACTCAAGCTCTATACTGCAGGCTCTTTATTGCAGAGAAAAGGTTGTGTTAGCAGCTTGAGTGATTGTTTTTTCTCTCTTCTCCAAGTTTATCTTTTAACCTCTTTTGTGCAAATGGTTTTATAGAGAAAAGAAAGGATTGCCCACCAAGTGTCACAGATCTCACTCTACAGAAGTCTGGGGATGATGGAGATTTTGCATGTACTGTATAGTTACTTCTGTAGCTCTTAGTAGATGAGAGTTCACTATGTAGGGAGACTCAGAGAAAAGAAATGGCTGGGAACAAGTTGTGCTGGATATTTGTAAAGTTGTGGAGTTTTTCTCCTCATGTCAATAGTTAAATTGAATTTATAATGGTAATGCCAAAAGCAACAGGGATAGGAATGCAATTTAAGGCATCTATTCGGTGCTCTTAATCTGGTTTTCAGCTGTCAATAATGTTCACTAGCATTCATTGTATGCAGTGCCTTCTTTATTATTTTCAAAAAAGATAGCAAGGATTGGATGAACTTCCTTCTCTTTAGGTGACCAGATGAGGATAAGAATACACGGGCAAGACAAGGTGGTAATGACAATCCATCACCTCTTACTCAGTTATGATTTACTTAGTCCCAGTTCTCAAATTTTCCTATGCTCAAAGTGAATTTCATGATTAGTTTATCGTTGTTTCCCTACAGTCACGCTCCTTTAATTCAAATGAAATCAGTTTCTGACTGATTTCCTATTTTCACTGCTAAGAAAAAGTGAGATCATGTCTAGGATGCCAAACGTGATGTAGTGGGAGAAAATATATGGGACTTTTTAAAGTATATTTTCAATATTTTTTCTTCAGGTGGTCCAGTACTATTTTTCACAAAATGTAAGAGAATCATTTGATTACCTAGCATAACTTTTCCATCTTGCAAGTGGATTTTTTTTCTTAGTACACAGAATAGAAAACAGAATAACTTTCTGGTTCCATGGTTTGTCTGATATGAAATAGGTAATATCTTAAATGACAAGCTATATAAAAATTGCCTAATGCTTTTAACTGAATTCTGATAGTTTCCTTTAAAAACTTTAGCTTCTGTAGCAAACTTTAAATCTTATATTAAAAGTAGAAACTGAGTATAAATGCTGCTTTGAGTGGGATCATGTGAAACCAAACATAACCCTCCTGGCTTTTATAGTGAACTGTGCAAAATATGCACAATAGGATTTCAGTCAGGAAAATGAGAGATTAAGAATAGAGCTGACATCACTTTGTGGAGGAAATAGAGACCTTTTTGTGTGTTTAATCTCTCCAGATAAGAAGAAAACTGAAGTTTTTCTCTGTGATATTGATTTAATGAAACATCTTAATTTAGGAGACGTTTTTTCTCTTTTTTGTTTGTTTTTGGATGGCATCTGATGCCATCCCATTTACAAAAATGGATCCCATTTACAAAAAAAGGGTGAGTGATGATGTACAATAGATTAGTATCTACACCTTTAAAATGGAAGAATGCGAAAGTTTTCCCACATATGAAGCTCTTAAGGAAAATGTAACATGAAAACTCAGTGTACCCTTACTTACATCACAGGCAGATAAGAACAGCAATACTCTAACAGACTCTTGGTAAACTATGGTTATTTATAGACGTACGTCCAAATGCAGCTGGTGAAATTCTGAAAGGCTTAAGCTCCTGCTGGATTTTTCTACTCAAGAATTTATTGTAAAAAATAATCTGATTTTACTGAGACAAAGAGTTGGAATATAGCAATCTAAAGTGATAGGTTTGCTAGAAATATTAACCATCAATCTGAGTCATCACTTTCCACTATAATTCTAAACTCCACTGGCAGTAATCATACCTACAGCCTTTGGTGCATACTTGGCTAACAGATCTAACAGCTTTGAAGCTGGGATTAAGAATGTAAAAAAACACCCCAAAAGCTAGTCATACATGGACATGGATCAAAGTCTAGAACAGAAGAAAGTATGCAGCTCTTGAGTCTGGATTTCCATTTGGCTTTTACAAAAGAGGTGTTGGGGAATCTGTTATATTTCCCTAGTAATCTCAGAATCAAAACAAAAATTACTTTCTGGTGCGGTTTATGCAGAACAGCTTTATGTTTGGTTACAGAGTAAATATTAAAATTAATCTTTTCTTAAAAACAACAGTCTGGTTTTCAATGGTTTGATTTATCAAAGCTCCTTTGATTTTTCTCAAAGAATATTTTGGAAAATGCTGATTACTTTGGATATTTGTTCCATCTTCCCTATCAGTGGTGGCACTTTATATAAACTTTATTTACATTGTATTATAAAAATACTGTATTTATTAATGGCATATATATAGTTAATAGTATTTAAAAGAGATCATTCAAAAATGCAAAAGCTCTGTGGTTTACATTTTATCATGACTTACAACTGCTTGTTGCTTATTTTAACCATCTATCGTGAATCATTAGTAGCCCTTTGTAAACGTACTCAATATAAAGTGTGACATATTTAATCTTTATAACAATATATTTTATCCTCTGTTAACAGTCAGGAATCTTGTCTAGATTTTAAAATATTTAAATTTAAAGTAACTTTGATGTTTAATTGGAAAGAAAACATTAGTGCTTAAAATGCATGAAATTCTCTGTTTCTTTTCCAAGAGGGCTTCACTTCTTTCTTGGACTGACCTCGCCAGCTGCAGCTCCGCGGAGCCGTGCTGCGGGGCGAAGCAGCAGCTTGTGTGCGGTAGGTTTCTGAGCTCGGGCTCAGGGCTCTCTTCAAAAGGACGCGCTGGTTCTCGCACCCAGCACGAAATGTTTGTTAGGGTCACACAGAATTTATGACAGTTGTTTAAATGATCTAATTTGCTCTTGTGGAGTTTCCAGATGCTCATGAAAAAGATCAGAGTAAATCATTTGCATTGATTAGCCTATCAAATTTCCTGTTTTGTACCTGAAAACAGGTGTCAGTGATGGGTGCAGGTTCCGGGATGAAACAAGACATGTGCAAGAGGAGGGGATAAGGCAGTCAAGAGTGTGCAGAGAATAGAGGAAAGACAGGAAAAGTTTAAGGAAATAAAGGACAGGGGCTAAATGGTTAAAGGCCTTTTCATACATGAAAACTGTACAGATACAGATGAGGTGGCAGGGTAAGCAAACCCTGAATCTGAATAGGGATGGCTCAGCTGGGCCGACAGCGTTAAGCTCCTCATGGCTGTATCTCATTTTCTTTCCTCTGTTAACCATGAAACCATTATTACTTTGTTTTATTCCTGGGGATCAGAGGCAGAGATAAGCTAACTGACTTATCTGAGGTCACCTGCGAAGTCTACAGCAGAACAGGAAACTAAACCAGGAATTTGTGAGTTCCAGCCCAGTATCCCAACCATGGGACAACTCATTTCCTCTCTATGGAAGTTTCCACTGCCAAATTACATTAGAGGAGAACTGGTCCCTCTTGTTTACATATCTTTAAAACAAGACTTCATTAAGACTGAATTCAATACATCACAAATATATTACCAAGATTACCATGAAATGTTTAATAAATCTCTAAATCCTAATGAAAAGAGTGGCTGGTGATGTCAGTGAAAAATGAGATCACAAGATTCAGGAAAAAAGGCAAGCAAGACTTATGTGAGGAAATAAGTAAGGTTATTTTCTGAAGATGGGAAAAAGAATCAATAAAAGTTTTTCTGATTTGGGAGAAACTTGTTTGTGTGATTGAATATGCCAGAATAATTTAAAAGCTCATTTATTATGAAATAAAATCTGCTTGTTTGAATACTTGGTCTCATCAAATTCCCTGGGGCTGTTTACATAAAGGAAAACAATCTTTTAACAAAGTTAAAAGTTTTACTCACTTCCCTCATTTCCCAGTTCTTTCTTGAAAAATATCCAAAATGTAAAAAAATAAATAAATCCCACCCCCACTATTTGTGAAAGCTCTTTCCTTCAGGAGAGCACACTGTTGCAAGAGCTGACTGTTGCCTTGCTGCTGTCCCCTGAAAAGGATGTTGCTCAAGTCACTAATGGAAAAGAACTGTGCTTAAAAAACAAAAGAAAGAAGAGAGAACTGTTTAGGCTGAGCATCAGGGATCTTTACCAGATTGTAAGTAATGAAACAGCGGAGTGAGGCGCTACGTTTTCAGGGAGATGGAGCATTCTGTGTCTCAGGTCCTGGAGATGCTGCATTGGTGCATCTGCAACTGTTTCTGGGACACAAGTTAGGTCTGGTATAGTAACTGTATAGATACACCCAAGCTATCTTCTTTTTTTCTGTGTATTATATACCCCAGTTATCATCACATTGCTGCTCCTTTCTGAATGTTTTCTACTTTTTTCCCTGTTTTTATGAAGCCTTTTCTAGCTGCACTGAACTGAGGCCTGCGGAGTGCCAGCATCATGCCTTTTGTGGCTCTTGCGCTACTGACAGCAATGCAACCTCAGCTGTATTTCATTACCTCTGCTGAGTGTGGTCCTGGCCACGCTAAAGTCGATGGGGTTTTGCCTTAGACTTCCGTGAGATCTGAATTTCAGCCTTTGCCTCAGATGCGTGCCAGGAAGTCCCGGGGGACAGCAGTGAAGCCGAGGGACCTGGCTAGACATGTCTGCAGGGCTGGCGTTGCTGGTGATCCCGTCAGCTCTGCTTCTGTGATGAGACAAGTAAGTGTATGTCCTGTGGACGTCCACGGTAGCTACATGTATGCGTCTCCAAAAGTAGCATTTGCTCATAAACTGACTATAATAGAAGATAATACTCTTCTTATTTAGGATTAATTATTTAGGATTATTTAGGATTAATATTCAGCAGCAAAAAGTCTAACTGTGGAGCAACAGATCAAGGTACTTTATCTCTTAGTTCTGTATTGGCCTTCTATGCTGTCACATAGTCATGATAATAAATGACTTTTTAAAAATAGATATCTGAGTTTCTCTTGCTGCCCAAAATATAGATATAAAGTTTCTTTTACACATCCCTCTGTACACAACACTGAACCACTGAAAACATCTTGCGGTTATAAGTTCGTATTAGAGAGAGGAGATAGAGTGTTTGTAAGCTTTTTGGGGGCTGGTGAGTTTGAGTAGCAACAGCGTGAAGCTGCAGTGAGGCCTGCAGGGGCTTCTCCACCCCTCGCTGCAGCCAGAACCACCCCCTCGGTGGCCTGAGGGTGCCCATCCTGGCCAGACTGCCGTTGGCGTCCCAGCCGCTGCACAGGCATACTCTGTTTTGCAGAGCTCTCCTCGCTTTGAAGCTTCTTACTTGCTTCAAGCCGCTCAGTAAGTTGTAAAGAGTTACTTTCCATTCTGTGTAAATTCTCCTGTTTTCTCCCCATTAGTCCAGTGGTTTCTATTTTGTTTACCAGCACCACCGGCTGACACCCATTGCTACAGAAGCAGTTCCCTTTCTCTTTCCTTTAACTTTTCCCCTCATGCTTTGTGTTGTGTGGGTTTTGCCGTTTATTTACTGCCTTTTCTTTGCTCTCACCGTATATTTCCATATGCTTCTTAGTCATTGACCTTGTTACTCTTCCCTTAAATACTGACAGCTTCCTCCTACCCTACTAGTGCATCCACTTGTTCTTTTACCTCCCTCTTCCGTTCTGTTTGGCAATGGTTTTYTTTCCTTTGCCAGGCTTTTAGCTCCATACATTTTTTTAATGTGTTCCAACAGGACATACCACAGGGGAATGGTATCCTAAAGCTGTTCTCGCGTAAATCTTCTTTTGGGAGGGCTGGATGATATATCAGACCAAGAAATACACTGTTTTGTCTTCTAGCAGGTAAGTGGTGATTATTCTAGGCCACCTGTTTTCCCATTTTCCACACCTATAGTTTTGATGCTTGTACCATTTTTCTTTCTCAGCCCTTTATCAATGAATAAGAATTTTGGACATGCATCATTAATCTCCAAAATTAAAATAGGCTCCAATACCAGAGCATTATTTCTCATTTTTTTCCATCATCTTGTTTTATATCAACCTTCCTAATAATTTATAGCTCTGCTATGTCTGTTAAGGTGAGTCTTCTGTTGTGTCTAAAGGTGATAATTGAAATATCTGAGGGGAAATGATATTTCCAGTGCCAAAAAAATCCCTATGTTCACTCTTGACCCTGATCAGATCTTTCCCTAGATTGTTGATAAGGGCAAAACTGGTGATCATTGCAAAGATTAATTATAATCCAGGATGCTGATGCCAGGAAACCTCAGCTCATACAACGGTTCTGCTGTTATTTCACGAAATGCTATAATGTAACACAGACTGCAAACTGGTTGGGCAGGAATTGAAAACCTGGAGTTTTTGTTGTATAGCAGAGTTTCTTCTCACCAGTAATCTCCCTTGTGTTCTGTGGTGCAATGTGTCCCCATGCGTTGTACTGTAATTTGACTTCTCAGCCTATCAGAACTGGGGATAGGGTGAGTGTGGGCACACAGTGAGAACCCCGTTTTGATAAATAAATGTGACTGTGTTCCCCTGACATGGGCCAGAAAACTGTAGGATTTTCAAGTGTTTAAATGAGGTCACTACTTTATTATTAATTATGATGAGAGGTAGTTTTACCTTGTTCTATTCAAGCATTTTTGAAAATGAGCTTACTTTCAATTTTTCTAGTAAGCGTGATTTGGAAATTCTGGGTCTTTTCCTTGGTGCTGTAATGTTGGCAGAGAAATGGCTCAGGTGATTCTGCTCAGGGACACTAAAAGTTAGGCTGAACTCATGGCTAATCTTTCAGGCTGTCCTGGTGCACAGATTTCAGATAAGTGGTAAATAGACAGTTTGCATTAACTCCACCTGGAAGAACCAAGTTAATACATCAGGAGTCTGGCAACGTTTGTTGAAGAAGCCAAAGAGAAATCCACACTGAAGGACAGGTAGGTTGAAGATCATGTCCCAGTAGTATAAGAGGCATCCATTATTTTTAAGCAATAATTCAACTTCTTTAAGATTCAACCAGCCATACTAGATCCAGTGGTAATGGTGACCTTTTCAGTAGGTAGGTGATGATGAGAACTACCATTTAATATCCATTGAAATAGTCATTGGGGTAGAATCAGGAATTCTTTGATGCCTTAACATTTGACTGTTGACCATTACTATTATCCAGGGGAAAAAGTTTTAAGTAAAAAAAAGTTAAATCAGGTAGAGATGGAAACTGTACCAAGCACTATGCTGTAACAAAGAAATACTCAAAATGAAGGGCTTTGGTAAATGTGAAGCACAGTATTTATTCAAAGGCTCTCTCAAGGAATGTGAGTGAAGCCAGATCACAAGGAGGTGACCTGSAGATTTAAACACAGAAATAAGCTAGCATGTGTCAGTCGATCCATGGAAACTGTTTGCACTCTGTTAGTCTGCAGTGAAGGCAAAATATTGGACACAGCTTACTCTTCTTTCCCCGAAGAAGTCACAAAGCCAGGCAAACATATCAGAACAAGAAGACCTAAAGTTCCTTTAGTCAAAGGGTCAGAAGCAGCATTTAGGAACATTTCTGTCTACTGATGAAAGGTGCTGGCCCCAGTTTTGAAGAAGCACTAAGGCAATGTGTTGCCTTTGTCCAAGCTACACCACACGGAGCAGCTTTAACTTCTTTCAGTAACCATCTCTTTCACGCTTATGGGGTAAATTTGTGCTTTCACTACACCTGGTTAAAACTGTGGGACTGCACACAACACAGCTATTTTTGCATTTAGCCTTTTGTGAAGTGGACCTAAATCTGCCCCATACTCAAGTTAATCAAACATTTAACACACAGTGGTGTACAAATGTCAGTTACTCAAATGGCAGCCCTTCAGTTTTAGCAAAAATAATGTCTAGCTCTTTTCTTGCACATTCTGATTCCAAAAGCTATAGCCTGCTGAGCTGTGAACCCCAGTGATGGTTAATTTTATAATCAATACAGAACAGCCAAAGATCATGCACTTTATGGCATTTAATTAAAACTCAATGAAATAGTGGTTAGGTTCTTTGCAGTCTATGGATTAGCTCTTATGTGAAGTACAAGAAGACTTTGCATGAGTGAAACAAGGAGCATGAAATATAAATCTGTCAGCAGTAACAGTGGCTGGCAGCAGCAGAATTAAGACTGTGATAGAATTTTAATTCCTTCCTTCCTGAGTGAATTACTCATTCAAATTCAGGCCCACTTAAAAAAAAAAAAAAAAAAGAAGCAGAAATTCAATTTCTGATGCAGATATGCTCCTGTCAACATTTTACACATTTACAAATATAAAATAGCATGAATTCAAGCTTGAGTTAACTAAGCTTCAGCATAATTCCAAATAGTTTAAGCTGATGTAGGTGTAATCTTTCATGAGGAATTGATGTTTACTGTTTACTAAAGCAGGTAATGTTGTTGACAATTTTTTGCCACTATTTTTTTAGATCAATTTTCTAAATACGGGAGGATTTTTGATATTTTGCTTGGTATAAGTGATTTTCCATTTTTTTTTCTGATCTTCAAGGCTGAAMTCTTACATAACTCAGAACAAATTGTTCCTTAGTGTTATAACTGTCCCTGGGCTTGGTAGCTTGCCCTTCCACTCTGTCTAATGAGGTCACTGGGATAATCCCAACAGTGGCATAGGTAGTGTTTAGGATTAAGTGAATTTAGGAACAGAGACAGTGTTTGTGAATGAGATGGGTCTGGTCATGGCTTAATGCAACTGAGATATCCTATATACTGAGTTTCCACAGGCTCCTGCTTCCCTGTGGGCAGTCAAATAGAATAGCAAAGTGTGGTTCCCTTGCTCGTAACACTCCAGATTTTCTGTTCCTGCAGTCTCCTGCCTTGAGAAATGTTACTAAGTATTCTTATGCTGCAAAGGAGGTAGAGGACTTTTCTTCCGCTGATCCTAAAAGAATGTGTTTAACAAACACTCTCAGTAATGACTGAGCATTGGGACTGGCTTTGGAACCAGCGGTAGCTATTCCTACCACTTGCAATAGCAAACGAAACCTATCTGATGCCGGCTGGACTGATGGAGGCTGGATGTAAGCTAAGGGAAGGGTCATTTGGACTGCACAGCTGAGACGCTGTCCTTGGGGAAACCCTGCTCCAGAACCTAGCCAGAAAATGATATGCTGCAATCCGTAGTTTATCAGGGCATTACAATACAACCACATCATTGTGGTTATGCATGGAAGTGTGAAAAACTGTGAAAAAGTATTTGGTGTGCTACAGAATTGTTTTCATTAGCCAGGAGAAAGTCCATTGGCTTGGAATAATATTTTCTAGAGGACAGCCAATTAAATCCTTCAACCTTGCACAGAAACATGCAAAGCAATTGTTTCCTTCCAAAAAAAAGTGGAATGGAACTTTTTAATGAGAAATTATGGGCAGGAAGCTGAATTTTATGTAACCTCATATGCTTTAAAAGAAATTTTTGTTCACTGATTTACTGCTTCTGCATCTAAAGGATCTAGTGTTATAAAACTGTTGCTGATGTCTTGTTGCTGTTTTGTGAAACAAAATTATTTCTGTAGGCCTAGTTTTATTATCTGTATCCACACCAGAAATTCAGTAGCACGGTTAACTTCCTTGCAAGTGTTTCAGTGAATCAAGTTTTAAGTACTGTTTCTCTCTTTATCTTGTGCACTTGGCTACAGTTGTCCCTAGAAACAGTCTAGTGAAAGGTACCGTGATCTTCCTCTATTTCAGTGAGGTTTGAGTTGTGGAAGAATAAATAAATTAATTGTTCAGTTAATAAAACCTAAATCAGTGGTGATGCTGTTCTGTGGTCATATTCTGTGTTCTAATCTGCAACTCATTTTTGTCTCTGAATCAGAGAGCCACTAATTCTGAGGAAATTGATTCTTTATCAGACTTTCATCTTTTTAATATTTCTCCTAAATTTTCCTGCTTGGAACTGTTTAAAACACTGCAGTGGTTAACCTGAAAACATGAGTCAGCAGTGTTCTACTGCAACATTTTGTGAACAACAGAGCTGTGCTATGAGTGCATAAAACAAGCTTGTCACCACTTCGTAGTCCAAAAGCCTCAGCTCGAATGCAGTGTCCAGTTGTTTTGTGCATGGTGTTTAGAAAGTGCAGACGAATTGAAAAGAATCCAGAGGAAAGAGACTAGCCAGGGTCTTGTCCTTCTAACTCCTCTGTCAGTGAAGAAAGGTTGAAAAGGTATGGAAAAGTCATGGGAGATTACAGTGAGCTGGCGTGCAAACACCAGAGACAGTATTTGAATAAGTAAAAGGAGAGAATGCAGAATATATGATTTTCAGGACCACTATGCATAGGTTAAGCTTAAAATGCAAAAGGGGTGGTTTGGTTAACACTGAGAAAAACTTTATCAGTGTAAGGATAGCAAATACTGGAATGACTCAGCTTTGCAAATCTTCAGATTCTCCACTCCTGAAGGTTTGGAGAAAAAGCTGAATTTTTGTCAATACTTTACTTTGACAAATGAACTATTGGAAATTGGAATTCACAGAAGTAGCTTAAGTACAAAGAAGAAGGAAATCAATATACTAACCTATGAATTTTGAAGCAAAAAACATTTTTTATGGATGTTTTCTCTATTTGGAGTCTAGTATTGATAGTATCTTTACTGGTCGTCAATACCACATACCGCTTGATTTTGCTGTTTCCTAAATATGATGAAGCAATAGCATGACTGTTTTGGGATCATTAATTTGTTCTTAAGTTAAACTTTTTCTGTCTGAATTCTTTACAAAGGGGATTGCCCTATAGCATGTTACTTTATTTTTCTATGTTGGCTTAGCTGGGAAAACTTTTCTTTGTCTCTTTTATCTTCCATTACAGTTTATATATCCTCCCAAAAAGTAAAAGATATATAAGTTACCATTGGTGGCTTTATATTCCAAATCAAGATCTTTGTGTGCATGTGCACTGTATTTCACATTTAGGATGTAGTTGTTACTGTTTGTTTAAGATGTAAATCTTTACAAAATTGGTAGTGTTTTTTTATTAAAAAGAGGGAAATGTTAAGTAAAAATGTAAGTCACCAAGTTTTTTCTTCAAGCACTTATAAGCCTTGTCTTGTCTTTCATAGCTTGCTAGCATCTTTCCAAAAATGCAATGGCCTATGTTACTGCCATGAACCACGCTATCTTTCCATACATGTTATCTTTCCATTCTCTTATGAAAAAAATCTACTCAGGCAAACCTTGCCTGCAGTGATTCACTATCTTTTTTCTCCTTCTACTACAAGAAGGTTTTTGGATTCTATATCCTTTTGTGGACTATGACTAAGTCTAATCTATCTTATCATCAGTTCATGACCTGTTTGCTCATATAAAACTAAGTTTGGATCCTGTTGTAGTATTCACTGTTGTTGGTGGAGCTGACAAACATGAGCTGAAGATCTGGCCTTTAATATGAAAATAATGATATGATGGCAAAATAAAACATAACAACCCCCCCACCACCACCTTTAAAAAAACATCTACTGAATAAACTTTATGCCATTGACTAGGCTGTTAAAACTGGCCATACTGTTCAGGGTGTACCAGTGACCTTTTGAGAACACTTCACAAACCACCAGCTCTTGCATTCTTCTGATATTTTCCATTGCTTAGTTTAGTCCAGTTAGCACTAGTTACCTCTCCTTGGGCTTCATCCTAAACAGTTCCTCTTTTTTGGTATTTATGCTTATGTAGAAGATAATCACGTATCCCACTTAATTTTTGTTTAGCCAGCCTACACTGATTTACTTCTTTTAATATTTCCTCAAAATTTACATTTGTCATTTCAACTTCTTAATCATTTCATTTACATAATTCATTCCAAACTCTTGGTCATCCTTATGGTAGCAAGGTGCTTCTAGCTGTAGTGTCATCAGTGAGCAAAGAGTAATATACTTTCCTAAGACAATTCCTCTGCCAGTCAGCCCTTATTAGACACCAGAGGACCTCAGAAGAGAGTGGATAATTGACTATGAAAGCTAACAATAAAAATAGTAGGAAAGATTGATCCTCTTGAAAAACAAACTAAGGAGCCAGGAGCCATTCAAACTGGAAATGTGGAAATTCACTGGCAGTTTTTCCTTCTCAAGTACAGCTCAAGTGCAGTAAGACCTGAAATGATAAGAAGTAGATGTTTTGCCTTCATCCTAAAGGCTAAGTACTTCTCAGAAGTAATAAATCTGACAACATACTGGCCAATAACTTAATGGCCAAAATGAAAATAAAAGAATCAAAGCCATTATTCTAGATGAGATGAAATGTCCTGTTATAAGTGTCCTGATATTTGATCAGAGTTAGTCAGACTTCAACAGACACAGTACTTCTCCAATATCCTTACAGACACATCCATGTTCAACACTTTCCTAATTCGAATCTGGCTACTCAAAGGCTTCTTGCTTTTGCTGCAGTGATGGTATAGTGCTAGCGCTGTGCATTTTTTTGTGCCCTTCTTTGCATTTCCTTCATTTCTCTTCTGTTTTGCTTCTACTGAGTAAACAGTTCTGTGCCTACTCCAGTTTCCCAAGCTTGAAAACAGAAGTAGCATACATTATTTCTGGGTTTAGTATTAACTAGCTATGACCTCTGGCAATCAGAATGTTAAAATGCTACTAAATATTTTGTTACTAATTAATGTAACAAATTAAAAAAAATACTCCTAATGTACACATTATTTGTGTACATTTCACATTTCGGAGCAGATTCAACTTTTCTTTATGAGGCTGTATGCCAGATGTTTTCCTCTGTATATACTATTGTGAATCCAGTTCAGCTCATTTTAAAGTCAATTGGTGTTCCTTATACATAGAAATTCTTATCAGAATTACTGTAACCTTAGGTAAAAGCTGGTAAAATTCAATCCTAAGCAGTGACAAAGTAAGGATGAATTTTTTTTACAACCAGTAGCATTACTACTGGAGTCACAAGTTGCTGAAGAAGTCCCAGAGCTTTTTAGTCTTTAAATAGCTGAAGTCAGACTTACTCTTTCCGTGCTTGCATTTGCTTATATATGTGATCTACTGTGTCTAATACGTACACAGAAATGCATGTGGCAGCCCTCTAAGAACCTTTATGACACTTCTGGACATGCTTCTGTTTTGAATACGTAAAGTTAAGCTTTCTTTTCAAGCCCAAGTACCTGGCGAATGCAGTTGCAGAAACTATGATTCACACATGCAATGAGCTTTGTCCCTACTACTGTACTTTTAGATGTGTATGGGCCTTTCTGATTATTAAGTTCTTGCATCTGAGATTTGGTCAGTGAATCCAGTCAGGCAGAGGTCTGCCACCAAACTCAAATGCGTGCTTTGTCTGTCTTATAAATCCAACTCTCCACTCTTTAGCAAGCAAAGTCAAAGAAGACCAGTATTGCCATGTACAAGATGTGAATTCCTCTTTGCTCCCTTCCTTCACAATATGCTCTCAGACCTTGAAGGTCTAGTTCCTTCCTGCTCCACCAGTGAGACTCTAGCAATCCTATTACTTGAGATATAGTTTTCTTTCATTAGCCTACTGTTTATCAAATCCTACTGTTTATCAAAAGCAAAAGGCTTGATGAGATTTCAGAGGTAAACACTTTATCTGGTTTATGGCTATATCTGTACAAATTCTGAGAGCTATATTCTTACAGGCCTGCCTATCACACTGAAAATTAAATTTCTTCTAATTACGGATATAAATTTGTTTACTGTCTTTCTTTAGCACAGACATTACTTGAAGTAAGCCAACACTACGAGGATGGCTTATAATAAAGTTAGATCATTCTTAATTAAATACCTCCACAAAGAGACCTTCTCACATCATAAATGAGTGCTTTTTCTTTTCATTAAGAGGAATCTCTCTCCTTCAAAAATCATTTTCTTCCAGGAAATCCAACTGCTTTCATTTCATTGGAATCCTTGGGACTGAGCTCCTGCTTATGGTTTTGGCTTGTGGTTGATCCTAAAATTAAAAGATCACACTTTGCTGTAAGATACTGTAAGATACTATGAATTCTAAGAAAAAGGTTGTAGAAATATGAAGCCATTTCCAAAATTGAATTTGGCTGCATAAATTGTTGTTTCACTCTAACTCCATTTTGTTTTCTTTGGTATATACAAAACAAAGTCCCTTTCTGCTCACTTTTAAGTTTTAAAATATGGGGATAATTTTTTATCATTTATCTGCAGGAATCACATATTCTTGCATCTCTGTTGATGCTAGCTGCGGTGGCATGGCTCAAGGAGAGAACTGTATCTCTGAAATGAAATAGTTTGCCGTTTTAGGACTGCTTTTTGTGGTAATCAGCTGGCTTTTGTATTGCTTATAACCCCAAACCCTCTGAAGTTAATGGAAATCTTCCTATTGCTTTTGAACAGACTTCAGATTTGCATTTTATAATATACATATAAAATAACATTGAAGTATTTTACTTAAAAATATGAAAAACGACAAGAAGAGAATCAGTACAAAAAAAAAAAGAAAAAGAAATCAAAATGAACCTGTCGAATTGCTAGTATATATTCTTGTTTGGGGAAATATCATTGATAGCTAGGATCACCTTTGAAATATTTTGTTACTGATTTCAAAATGCATGCTTTACTGTTACAACAGAGCAAAGGGTTATGACTATGCCACTATAGAGCTAATGTTAAATAACAGCATCCTTACTCTTTTGAGTTAGTTTATAATTGAAAGGATTATGTTAACATCTCTGATAAAAATCCACAAAAATACTACTGCATAATTTAATCAAAACTGTCTCAATGAGAAGTTAAACCAGTTAAGTAGTTATATTTTTTTTTGGGGGGGGGGGGTTAAACACCTTTCTATTTACTTAAGCAAAGTAAAAAGTTATAAAAGTTTCTTTGACTAAAGCTGGCTTGCAGAGGCTGTAGAGTTTTGCCCAGCATGTGCTGCTTTGTCAGAAAGGTCAATGCATTGCATTGTAAAACAGATGAGTGATAATTACTCTGATAGATACTTTTTTACCCTATCATTAAAATATAAATAACTCCTCTACGATTTCAAGTATTTGTTAAATTCAAATTTTGGAAGAAGGAGGATAAAATAATTTAGGTAGTGGTATAAAAATGTAAAGGTTACAATGCTGATTTATTCCAAGCTAATCTCTTCCGTCATTTTTACTGACTTTTATAAAAATTTTCCTCTTATGATCACTATTTTTTTTTTCTCTCTGGAAAGTAACTTTACAACTGGGTGACCATTTTCAGAAATGCTTGTTTCAGATTGATTTATTTTAACCCATTACATTGCCTCCAAAACAGTTTAAAAAAGAAAATCTTATTTAATTGACAGTGTTAGATTCACAACTGCTTACTTTCTGTTATGTTTCAGAAATGAAAACCTATTAATTCATGGATTAATGACTACAAGAATTCTTTAACTCTCTTCCACATTTGATGTATTAGATATAACTTCTGTCAAATGTTTGACATSTCTCTTTTTTCATGTGTGAAAAATGGCAACATATTGAAAGGTAAAAACCTTTCAATAGAAAGAATAGAAGTAATAGAAAATAGAAGGAATAGAAGCATTAGTTCCAGGATCACAGATAGCAGGTGTAAAAGTTCAAAAATCTTCACAGACTAGGAAATGTTTGATTATAAAACTATTAAGAGATGTAGATTACCCACAGATCTCTATCAGTATGTCCCCTTTCACATTTGTAAATGTAAAAGGGTTCTACATTAAAAGGATACTTTTGTTTTTATTTTTAAATGCAGCTGTGTTCTGTTTCCTGTGTCAGGAGCAACTAGTAGTAATCTGACTGTGATTTTGTAACAGAACCGGAATCTGGAAAAACACGCACATTTTGCAAACAGCAGCATTAATTACAGGTTATTAAACAGAACAGAAGAATTTCACTCAGTCACAGCTTTGAGAATCCTATCAGTATTTGTTCACAAGAAACAACAGATTACATTTTTCATTTCTTTGATGAGTTATCAGTTTCAGATGACTTTTTATTATTGTATGAATTGGAATAGATGCATCTGAAACTGAAAGCATCATGCTTCATCCTAATCGCTTGAGAGAAATGCCTGCCAGGGCCCAGCGTGGTGTATCAGAAGATGARACTCGCCAGTGAGTCAAGTGCTAGGATTGCTTTTCTGTCTGTGCAGAGGAGATCACTTTAGCTTCTTCTATTTGTTTGTTTATGTAGATTGTAAACTCCCTGGGGACACGGCCTGTCCCTTACTGTCCATACCATCCCGATTATGCACCGGCTGCAAAATAAAAAAGAGCCTTGTAAAGCTGACAAGTTTTCTCCTATTACCTGCATCCCTCCCTTACCTTCCCTCCCAAACCCTTCAGCTGTCCTCCAGTAGCAATGAATAAGGAACTTTAAATGGAGCGTTACATAGACCGTAGTATGTAAATCACTTTGTATGCAAGTAGGTGTGGAGCAAGATCATGGTCCTTGTGGAGCTGTACAGGACTTCTACGACCTTCAGCTGTGCCTCCTCCAGGATTTAGGCTGCCAACCACTCTGTGAAAGTGCTGAAGGTCACGGATTTTCAGATTAACCCTTCCACCCTTCTGCCAAAGTTAGCATGCCATTTGTCTATTAAATGGTAAGAAAAAAATACAACTAAAGAGTCCTTTGTTGTGGATGAGAGAGATATTTTGAAAATACCATGAGGCTAATTAGTTCTTTTGAAGTGAAAAAATAAGTGTTCTCAAGAATTCTCACCTGCCTCAGAGTAAATCACCCCCATCAGGGACTGTACTGGCTCCTGGAGAAGCAGAGAAATGAGTCCAGCCTTCCAGCTGGTGAAATTTTAACAGTGGACTTCTATGATATCTCTAGTGTCTATTCTAGCACGTCAGTGGGAGAAATATTATCAAATGAAGATGGTTTAGAATTCCTTTTTTGATTGCCTCTTTCATTAATTAACCTCTTAATTAGAAGATGCCTGGATTAGTAACTAATATGTTAGAGGTACCTTTATCAAAAATACCATTCTTTATCATATTTCTTAAATGAAAAGCTATCTGTTTAACAGAATTTCACCCTTCTTTTGAGCCACAATTAAAAGTCACATACAGGCCACATCTCCCAAACAAAGAGGTTCAGAATCACACTATTAAAAAGAGGAATGAAGAAAGTCTTTTTAAAACAGCTGGTCATAACTAGTAGTTTTATTGTTTATTTGGTGGTTTAATTCTGTAAATATTAGAGAAATTCTGGGAGAATATAAATTTTTAAGACTAATGTTTGTGAAACTGATAAAGTCTGAAAAAGTAGTTCTCTGCCTGTTGGTTGATGGTAGAAATTAACTGGTGAGCTAGTATGGCATGATGATTAGAACTTGAATCTATGGGTCACTGATTTTAAGTGGATTATTTCTTTGAGGTCACTGTGGAAATTCTGTTTGCAAACAATAGAACAATATGACCCTTCAGTTCCAAAATATCCTTTAAAAGTGTTGAATCTATCAAAAGTCCACATATCAAATCCTTGAACAACTGTACATGCAAAGAAACCAAATAATACCACATAAGTGGAGGGCATACAGCAGGCATACCCTAACGAGATTTATTTGTGTAATGGACTTATTTTGGCAATTATGTCACATGTCATAAATATAATAGGTTAGGACAATTTGAAGGAAATGATTTCTTTATTTAATTTGACCTGAGCAGAATGATTGAAAAGAATACTTGATGAAAGATTTCTTCTGATTTGGTTTTGTATTTTTTCCATTCTGGAAAAGGAAGAAGATAAAAGGAGTTAATATGGCACAGCATTTAATATCACTTTGCAGATCGTTTGTTCTTATGTGTCAGAATATTACAGAGGTGAGTCATAAGAGAGTACATTTTGTCCCACATATTTAAAATGAACAAAAGCAAATTATACTGTTATTGTTATGGGTAGAACAGTACTTCCAGTCTTGATTAAACCCACTCACTACAAATTACCCAGCCTGAACAGGCAAAATGCACATCAGTAACAATGACATGTGTCTTCTCTACCCGTTTAAAGATTTGGGTCCATGGCAGTGAAAAAAATGGATTGTAAAGGAGACATCCCTCAACTATGATTTCTGAAATGTCATGTTGGACTTTTAAAAATATATTTCTGATTATCAACTCTGCTATTGATTAGAGCCAGCCAAATGGTTACAGAATTACAACACAGAGCTTCCTAGAAATTCTTGAAGGGAATGCTTGTAAATTCATAGATGATAGAAAGAGCACCCTCAGATTATTTTGCAGTCAATTTTTAAAAGGAGTTAGAAGACACTTCAGTGACACACCTGCTATATAATCACCTTGCTGTTATTCTGTCCCTCTTGCCTCCTTTGCAAGGTGAAGACTTGCACAGAATAATGGGTATAACTATACAGAAGGAGGAGTCAAACTACACAGAAGGATTTGAATCCTCTCTCATTTATACCTTGTACTGACATAAGAGAAGACAGTAAGTACCAAGAAAATATCAACCACAGAAGGTATGCAAATGAAGAAGAAAGATGGGGAATTATTATCCTCCTGCTCTGTCATTTATAACAATGTTAGGCACTGTTTGTAGTAACCAAACCATTTTAGAGCAACAGTATGTGATTAAGAAGAGTCTCTAAGTAAGAAAAAATGTAAATCAATAAACTGATGTAATGAAAGGTTTCGGTAGGCACTTTTAGTATTTACCATTTGTTGGCATGATCTGTGAGTGAATCATCTGACCGATAACTAGCACCTTCATTTTTATGTTTATGCAAACATTTCTAAGAACAAATGTGAGTAAGATAGTCAAGAATTAATTTGTTTTTTTGTATTGCATATCCTGGCATATTGCAAATATTCTGGCTTAGACTGGAAACTTCTGTGTTTAGTCATTGTTTTCCACTTGAAGTCTTGTGCGAATGTTGGATAGCTGGATGATAGATGCTTGAGCTCTTTCCTCATGTGTTAACATGGTTTAACTGTGATGACTAGGTCAAGTTCATCTGTTTCAGAAACTTAGCTCATGATTTTGGTCTGCTCACCAAACAATTGCTTTGCAGGTCTGCTGATACCTCAGAAACAATCTGTTTCTTTAGTTGGTATCAATGGGCCCATCAGTCAATTGATGGCCAAATTCTTGGGCTAAGGGAATGACTTCTTGGAGTCTTAATGTGACAGGATCAAGATCTAGATTAAGACAGAAAACCTGTCTTTGCTCTACCTAGTGAGAATAAATACCATGCAAATAAGAATGTCCCAAATTGTAGCAAACACTCTCTGTCCTGTTCCCTGCCCCCCAATTTCAAATTTCAACAGGGAAACTATGAATGTTTCCCCTTTGCTCTATCTACTGCAACTCTTACCTCATTTGCCAGGAGACATGTCTCATTATCAAGAAGAAAAGAATTGAACTTCCTTGCTGATAGGGATGTTTAGAAAACAAAACAACATTATCCGCAGTTGTACTTCCAGCAAGAGCAAACAGTCCCTGTTCAGATATCAGCAGGTGGAAATCTCAGCAGAGCGATGTTATGTTTCTTGTTATGATTCCTGATGACCTTTCCTGTTTTTATTCCACACTGATAGTGAATGCCTACTGGCATGTTGGTGTTTTTAACCTCCTGAACTGATTTAGGGCTTGTTACAAAACACCATTAATTTATATTTAACTACCTAGGAATTTCCTCCTTTAACTGCATTGGCCAGTGTCCCAATTCAGGCAATATGCCAGAATTTGTGACTCCTTTATGAAGTACTTGATAGTGAAGCATAAAGGTCACAGTGGCCTATACATTATCTGAATGACAAAGCCATGAATAAACTATTTAGTGCATTCTGCTGAACCATACTTTTCTTAATAGAAGTGTTTTATATGTATTCTAAAATGAGTATTGAATATGCCAGGGTACTGGGAGCATTTATTTTTTCCACCTTCCTCAAAAATCAAGCAAACCTAGGTTCATGAGACCTGCTGTAAGATCTCTGAAGACATTACAACTTCCATTATGTACTTCATGTACCTACACTGTCTAATTAGGTATGCCAACATGACAGTGCACAAGAAATACCATGTTCTTACAAAATGTCTCTTTTCTAACTTGGGCTGAAACTTATAGTTTTGTTTTAACACTATCAAGCCAGTACCCAACTCACAAATTATACCGGATTTTGAAAGGGGACATAACAGTTATATACTACTCATAAGAAAGCTTTATTTATTTGTTAAATTTATAYGAGCCTTTAAATGTTTAAGGTGCTTAAGGTGACATCCTTTATTGCACACTTATACTAGGTACATCATCGTCTTCCATACTACTGACCTCATTTCCTGCCTACATTTTCCAGACATGAAGTATAATGAGGTATAAATAATTTCTAATGCAGAATCAGCTGTTGATCTATCTTAACTGTTTCATGAAATGATATTGTGAATTGTCCTTCACTTATATGTGATTTAAAAAAACCTCTGTGTCTGAAAACCTGGTGTAAGGCCCAGTTAAAAGAAAGCAACCCCCCCAAAAGACACATAAATTATTTCTCATTTTCTAATAATGAGAATACTAAATATTACTACTAATAATACAAGAATTGTGGCTGGCTTTTTTAAAGAATGCATCAGATAAATTCTTAGACTTTCAGGACCGTATTCCAGGACCCCGCGTTTCTGTTGTCTGCCTATTGCTAGCTTTAGAACAGAGCAAGACTCCTGACTCTTGAGCCATTAATACTGTATATAGAATGGCATCTATGCATCAAAATGATGCACAATATTGCCTTATCTAAATCCCCCTACTTAAAACCTTCCTTTCTACCCAAAAGCTTCATGTGAATATTTGCTTTTCATTTGAATTTCTCATTCATCTTGTGAAGCTGGATAGAAATGATATAACAGCTTGATACAAGTTGCTTTATGGAAGTGGCAGGAGATGGGAGTCCTGAAGGATTGCTAATCTGGAAGAACTTGGTAAACCGAACCCTCCATGGAAATGGGTGCTACAGGACTCACCGTCAATGTCTGTGACCTCAGAAGTTGTTTCCATTTCAAATGATTATGGGCCAAACAATGTGGCATTTAACCTAGGGATTTTCACTGACAGTTTGATTTGATTGAGGAGCCCCAAATTTGATCCTATTTTATAAATTTCCATCTATCGTGATCTGATTTATTACTTTTGTTTCCTAAAAATACTTGCTATCATTGATATTTTACCAAATGTGATTATTTGGAAAGATGACATTTAGTATCATCATGTACAAAGGAAAAAAAAAGATTACCGAAGTTTTGCAGGAAGAACTGTCAATAATGAAACCAAAGCATATAGTAATCATCATTTAAAGCTGCATCAGAAATTTAAGAGAAGATGATACAAAAGGAAGAGATATTGCTAGTATTTGCATTCTACCATTCTACTGAAATGTCTACCTGTTTATTTACAGCTAGTTTGTCTGGAGTTGGTCTCTAGGGAAAAATTAGTGCAAGGCTTGAGTGTGTGTCTGGATTTGTAGCAAGAGGCTTTGAGGATCTGATCACTGTACACTTCATTTGCCAACCAGCAATATGATTCTTCATCCAGAAAAAGTTCTTTACCTTTTTTTCCCAGGGTTCGGAGTTTGATAATCAACAGGTGGCTTGCGATTATTTCAGTACATGCAGACTGTCTTTTTACCTCTGCATATATGTTATATCAATGCTTTAAGATTGTCTTCTGTACTGAAAGCCATTGAACATGAGCAGGGAACGCTGGCTTCTTCGTTCAGCTTGAAACTTGGGGCAAAAAGAAATGTTTGTGATAGGAAGAAATATCTTTGTGATTCCTGAAATGTCTTATATTTTCAGGAGTCCAAGGTTTTATAACAAACAAACACAGACTCCAAAACACATTCAGAAATGCTGAAGTCATAGTGAACAAAGCCAATGGCAAGACTGAGCTGTTCTTCAGTCTTTTGTGGCCTTTGACCAGCCAGAGCAATACTGAGACTCTAAGACACATCCCCGTGTGACTCTTTCACCTAGAGCTTTTGTTTTCACTTGCATAAGGGTGTCTGTCAAACCTCGGTCTGTGTTCGCTGGCTGGCAAACTCTTGATGACAGTGAAGAGCTGCTGCACTGCTGAAGAGGAGATTCACCCTTCCTCTGAGCTCTCGAAGCCCTGGCTCAGCAGTGGAACCCGAGCAAGGACTGCTMCCCCTTGCAAGGCAGGAGCTCCTCGCCAGGCCCACGGCAAAGGTCATGACGTGAGAGTTTGGGTCACTCCTTCCTCTGTTGTTGCTTTGATTACTAATAGGAAATAGAAAAGGCTGATCCTCAGACAATATGAACAGCTTAGTTCTGCTAGGGTCATTGCCAGTTTTCACTCCCTCCAAACCTTCCAAAGTCAACATCCTACCTACCCACAACCCCACAAAATCACCTCAGTTCATAGGAGCTATTATTTTCAGTTTTTGTTATATCAGGAGCACACAAATGTCTACAGGGCTGAGCTGCAGACATGTCTGCCCTGCTCATGTTGATGCCTAACTTGCCTGCTTCTTTGCAGCAGGCTAACAGCACAAAACTATGGTGTAGCATGTTCTGCTCTTTGAGTTATACAGGTGGAGGAGCATTTACTATGCCTGTTGTCTGAAAAGGGTGTTGGTAGTCTATATACTTATTTTGCTAGGACTCTTTCTTGTTCTCTTTTCCCATCTCTGCAGCAATTGAAATTTCACTCTCCCTCCTTTTGGCAGACCAGCGCTTTTCTCTGGATATATTCTGCAAGCCTGTGTTTTTCTTCCTTACTCTAACTGTATTTTTGCAAGCACACTGAAACATCTGTCTTCAGTTTTTTTTGTTATTCTCTTGATTATTACAGGGTTTATCCTCTTTAATGGAAGTATGATCTTGACAGTATTGAATTCACTGAGCAACCAGCACCAGCATTCAACACCTAACTTAGAGCAGCCAAAGGATTATACACAGAGATATAAAATATCCTGGCATTTGTTAATAAAATAGATTTTTGGAGTACAGATAGCACTGTAATGTTGAAAGTCTGCCTTCCGCAGCAGACTTTAGTTCAGTTACCATTCTCTTTATTATTTTCCTGTTCCTTCAGTAATTATCGTCTTTTGCAGAAGACAGCACCCTTTTAGGAATGAAAATGTTAGCAGAATTTTTGCTTGGTCTACTTGACAATGGCCATTTAACTTCTGCCTCCCAAACTGCAGGGTCGTGAAGTACCAGCAACTTCATTGCTTCCTTTTAAACAGAATTGCCCTTCATTTCAGGAAAGAGGTTGGTGAAAAAGYCCTGCTAGGAAAAAAGGTATAATACAAGCTTGTAGTTGGAAATCTCCATCTTGATTTACTTCTGGAAGAGGAAACTTAAAATCAGCTGAACTTTAATAGGCAATAATTTGAGTGTTTTTTATTTTTTATTGTTGTCTTAAAGAATTTCTGGGAATTTATAGTCCCAATCAGACCAAATTGAAAAAGAATTTGTTTCTACTGTTTGCTTTTGCTTGTTGTACGATAAGATGCCAAAATGTGACAGACATTTTCAGGAAGAAGGAAATTACATGGTGCTTTTAGTTGCCCGCGTGTGTGACTTGAGATACTATTTGAAGGAATGGAGTGGGAATGAATGGCTTTAGCTGGCCTGCACGACCTTACCGGTGGATTAGGCAGAGGCATGTTGTATTCGCAGTACTTAAAGCACGGAGGTAAGCGAAACTTGTATATGGTGAATTCTCGTTTTTAACTAACTGCCTCCCTGAGCAGTACAAATCAAGGCCATGCCTTAGTGAAAACAGATAAAGGTTCTCTATCATTCTTAGAGATGAAAAATTCTGTAGTGTTTGACTGGTAGATTTTATACTTTGACCGATTTCCATGGGAAGAATTTTTAACAAGAATTCCCCCTCGGGCCTGTTTTGTGGTCCTGGACACTGCGGGGGGAGAGCAGTTATCTGTAGGGTCAAGACCGAAGGGTCTCAGCACATGCCTGCAAGCGACGGGCCCTGCTGCCCGATGCCGCGTTGGCCGTGGGGCGACGCCGTGAGGGGCAACGGCGGCACCGCGACCCTCCTGCCCCGCAAATGGCGGCAACGGCGGCACCGCGACCCTCCCGCCCCGCAAATGGCGGCAACGGCGCCGTGAGGGGCAACGGCGGCACCGCGGCCCTCCCGCCCCATAAACGGCGACCTCGCACCCCCTCACAGCCCGGCGGGCCGCGCCGCCGCCGGGGCCGCGCTTCCTCCG
>NW_020450925.1:283261-444680 GCF_003343035.1 Apteryx rowi | reverse complement strand
GCGGCTGCCCGGCGCCCGCCACGCTCGCGTGTCCCTGGCGGCGGCTGTCGCGGCGGCTGCCGGCGTGCGGGGCGCTGCGGAGAGGTAGGGGAGCGGGCGGCCGCGTCCTCGCAGGCGGCGGGCTCCGCTCGCGTTTCGCGTCCGCCCCCGCGCTCGCCCTTCCCACGGCCTCTGGGCGCGGGGGGACCTCGCCGCCGCCGCCGCGCGTGGCGCGCAGTTACAGCCCTTCTCTCCTGCGCGAATGTCCCGGGACGCGGCTGGGAGATAAAGTGTGAAATAACTTGCAGTACTGGCTTCTGGAAAAGGGAGCTTCTCAAGCCGGGGGGTTCCGAGACGTTTATACTCGTTACGCTAAAGCTTTGAAGCTTTCAATTGTGAGAGGAGAATTACCTGGAAGGTGTTAGGACGTTGTTTTGAAAATAAATGCTTAACATGAGGAAAGAAAAATGAAATGTGATAATCATCTCAAAACATTCCGGTTTGAGTATTCACGCTTGATTGTGGTTGGGTTGATAAATACTTCTATAGTTGCAAAAACCTTCGTTTGTGTATGTGGTTTAACCACCAGAATGTCCTTACGGTTTCTCTGATTCATGTACATTTTATGTACATGTGCATTATATATATTTTATACATTATTTGTATACCTTATATATGTCGACAGTGTAAACATACTGTGCATTATATCTACACTGTATAATGCACGCAGATAACTGTTTTACCCTGTGTCTGATGCGCTAAAACGTGATGCCCTATCATATCACTGAGCAAACAGGAAAATTAGATTTGTACCACAGACTAATATTGTGGAATTTCTGCTTCAAATGTCATTTGAACAATGGCATGCCTTTTACAATGTGTGTTTATTTTTTTTTAATATTACAGATGCCTTTTGATTGCAAGACTGCTGAAATGTTTTGAGCACTGCCTCTACTTTCCTAACCATGAACAGTTCAAAATCACCAGGGCTGGCTGGATTTGGAATCTTAAAAAACACAACCTGCCACACAGAGAAGAAGATTTCAGTTTTCTTTTCAATAATCTTCATGACAGTGGGAATATTGTCTAACAGTCTTGCAATAGCAATTCTTATGAAGGCATATCAGAGATTTAGACAGAAATCAAAAGCCTCCTTTTTGCTTCTCGCTAGCGGTTTGGTTATCACAGATCTCTTTGGCCACCTCATCAACGGAGCCATTGCAGTGTTCGTGTATGCATCTGATAAAGACTGGATTCGATTTAACCAGTCCAACATTCTTTGCAGTGTTTTTGGCATCTGCATGGTATTCTTTGGTTTGTGCCCGCTCTTCCTGGGCAGTGTGATGGCTGTTGAACGTTGCATTGGAGTCACTAAGCCAATATTTCACTCTACAAAAATGACTTCTAAACATGTGAAAATGATGTTGACTATGGTATGTCTCTTTGCTGTTCTTATAGCTTTGCTGCCTATTCTTAGGTTTAGAGCCTATCAAATTCAAGCATCGAGGACCTGGTGCTTCTATAAAACAGAACATGTTGAGGACTGGGAAGACAGATTTTATCTCTTACTTTTTTCTTGCCTTGGGTTACTGGCCCTTGCTATTTCATTCTTGTGCAATGCTGTCACAGGAATTACCCTCTTAAGAGTCAAATTTAAAAGTCAACAAAGACAAGGCAGATCTCATCATTTTGAAATGATCATTCAGCTCTTGGCTATAATGTGTGTTTCTTGCATTTGCTGGAGTCCATTCCTGGTAAGAGCCTAACGTGTTTGCCAATTTTTAATGCACATTGCTGTCTAAAACTTACCCTTTTTTATCTCCAGGTTTTAAGGTGCTCTAGTTGCTGTAACAGCTCCATTCACATTTTAACGCATTAGTTCTACAGCATGTTGCCCATGATATATGTACCTATACATTTGTAACAAAAATAGTAATTATTCTCCACTTCTAATCGTAAGTGAAATAGATTGAGTAAGCAAAATGTGTAGGGACTGTGAAGGCTTTATTTCCAGTGAAGCAGGCAGTGGGGGGCAGAGTGGTGGCTAGAATAAATTAGAGCAATTACTGAGCTTGCCCAAGAAATTCAATGAAAGCTTGGGGTGGCATGTCTGTTCAATCTTTACTGTGGTTTGTAATGTTCTTTACTGATGGTAGTCTGTTCACTGTTTTTTACTGTTACTTGCAAACTATGTTATGGAAGATAGCAATTAAGAAGCTAAAAATCTTCCTCTCCATTAACAGGTTATTAAGGGCTTTGTTTTAGAGTTATGTTAAAAAACAGTGGCTGGCAGAGGGTTAATATTAAAACTTGATTTAGATCTGAACAAGCTGGGTCTGTAACCTGGACAGATCCCTAGCAAAGTTTCCCTGTGTGCTTGGTGCTCTTTCTCGGCTGTCCCATATGTAGCTTAGGGCTGCTTGCGAGCAATAACTGCTSTGATTCTTTCAAAGCTGTAAGTGTTGGTCAGATTAGTGTGTACTCTCTCAGTAAACTGTGTCAAAAGAAACAGGATTATGATATGGAGAAGAACTTGAGGGATTCTGTTGTCTGATGACATTAATATTAGCTGTGACTGTCTAGTGTAGTAAATCTGACCGAAGCAGTTTTAATTTTGTCTAGGGTGAGAGAGGTTAAGTCACAAATAATATTAAATCTTAATTTGTTTCCTAGAAATGAGGTCCCATTGTTTTCCACTGACATGAATGAGGAGCAATTTTGGTTTTAGCCATGGAGTTCGCAAAAATAGAAAATTAAGTCTGAGATCTGAATCAGATCCAGTTATATCTCATCTGCTCCCTGACTATGGTATGGTGTGGAGGTACCTGAACCAGTTCTGAATTAGCTTAGATACTGACAGTAGCCTAGTTGCCGCAGTTGAGTATATCTGGCCAGGTAGCAGCTAACTTTATCCAGTACTGCAGAAATTGAGGGTGTCTGGATCTAAATCTGTGCCTCACTGAAATGCACAAAAACTCTGTCACTTGTGTCAGCAGAGACAGAATTTTCCTCCTGCTTCTCTATTGATTTTTTTCTAGACTTAGTCTACAAAATAGTTTAAATTCATGTTAGCTTTTGTCAGTGTCCTGACTGTTGTACATAGCATATAAATTTAGTAATCAGAACATGACAGCAAGCTTTTGTAATGTGTAGTTACTTCCAGACACCCGCTAACCTCATTAATTTAATCTGGGGCAAGCACAGAATAATTATCAAGAAAAGCAACTGAAACAATTGCTTACTTTTTATAGAAAAGCAGTATATTATCCACTCTCAATATTTATTTTCAGTTAAAATAACTATCCTTAAAGGTTGCAATTAATTTCATTTCAAAAGCCTTTGGGTGTCAAAAGAGCTGTAGACTTTTTTTTTGTTCAAAAGAAGTATTTCATTCATGCAATATATGAAGAAACACTGAGCTGCGACTGCTTTGATTGTTTTTTCAGTGTTGGTAATTTTGTTATGCCTTTCGTCTCTCTTTTATTAATTATACAAATATAATTTTTCTAATCTTGACAATCTTTAATGAAATCATAGTACTACTTTCATTGAAATATTTAACATCGTTCAGATTGTAATTGAAAATAAATTTTTATTCCAGCAGAATTTTTTTTTTTTTTTCAGAGCCTTGAATTTGGCTTTCTCATCAGCTGGTGAGGTAGATCAGTGAATGCTTCCTTGCTTAATTTTGTGCTTGATAATTTTTGAGACTGTGTTGCAGAGGGAGGTGATGGACAAGCAACCCTGGTTTGCTTAGCAGGTGCTGTATAAATTCTGGGCGCAAATCTGGTAGTATTCTCTGAGCGTTCAGAGCTCTTGGTTCTTTGCTTCTGGATCTCTTTTGAAATGAGATGAGCCAAAATGATACCAAAATTAGCCTGGCAATATGGAAAATAGTGCTGTAATATGGACAAATGTACATTTGAAATGAGAATTAAAAAAAACCAAACAGTGTAACATAGGATTTAGTTCTTGAAACAAAGTTTCAGGGAAGTGAATGATTAGTGCTTTAGCCATAGATTACTATAGTCTGAGAAATGCAGTGAGATGAGTACTTAAGAATTGTCATACGTGGCTAGAATCCTGAACAGTACAAGAGTAAGCATATTTGTTTAGGAGGGTAATGTATTCTTTCACAGATTGTGCCCAGTCCACACAGTGAAATGGATTTATAGTCGCGGTCCTGCTTCTTCTAAGATTTTTACATTTGTTTAATTCTACATATGTGACTAGTCCCAGTGTGAATGAATGGTGCTAATCATGTATGAAGTTAAGCACATGTTTTTTTTTTCCAGGGCCAGAGTCCTTGATAGATATTCTTTCTTAGCTATTAGGATTGTAGAGTGTACATCAAAGTTAATTCTGTGAATTACCAAATCTTTACTTACTTTGATGGTATTCTGTCCACTGAATACAAACAGAATTATAAGCACTGTATTAATTTAGCAAGCTTTATTGGAGTGTAGTGGAGCATACAGATTCAGTGGAATAAAGTTTTGCCAAGAACACGCTACTACAATGCTATAACATACTCCTAAAGAGATCCAAAATTTATGAAGGCATATGATTTACGATGAATTGCTGATATAAATCTACACATCCTGTTTACCCGAAACCTCTCAGGACTTTTCATTTGTGAAATGAGTGGTTTAGATTCTGTAATTTAATCTGCATATGCCTAAATAAATGTTTCTTGGAAAATATATGAGCAGGTGTCTATTGATGAAGTTATAACAGCTAAATGCATATTTGTATTGCATTCATTTACTTGTTTAAATGGTTCTTACCCAATGCTGTACGTAAATCACATAGTTAAAATTCTGACCACGGAGAAATCAATAGAAAGCCTTCTATTTACTTTAAAAGTTCAAAACTTCGCTGGCCACATGTGTGAATATATGTGCATATATATATGCACTTGTGTAGGCACCTTGCAAGCTTGTGCACTTAGTGAATGGACAGCAAATAGTAATTAATATGACAAATGGATGGAAAAATCTCCATATAAAGCTAACACAATACTTATTTTAGATAGTTCTTGATTTTAAATATTGAGCATTTAAATACTAGAGTATCTTATTAAAGACTGCTTGTTTTCTGTTTTTAAGTGCCCTGTTTGCTAGATGCCAAATAAAATATACTTGCCGTGAAATCTTGACCTTTTGAAGTCAGTGTTAATTTCTGAATTGAGAATTTTACCCATGCTATCTGTCCCAAGGAATGTATGCATTTACACACTAAAACCTTGTGTGAGAATGAATTGCCTCTATCTAAACTGAAGTAAAACCAAACAAACCCTAGGAAGAGAAAGCAGAGGATGGCGATACAGTTTATGACACATCTGGTTTACAGATACAAGAGAATGGATTTATTTGGTGTAATTATCTATCTGACAGGGGGTTTGGTTTGTTTATTTTTCTTCTGTTTTTAATCTAGTCTGATGTTACACCAACTGTCATTGGGCATGGCTACCAAAATCGAGTCCATCCAATACTGTAATCCATCTGCAGATTTACTTCACTGTTATATTTTAATTTATATTTTTAAAGTGGAATTACATATTCAATCATTCTTCTGTGGTAAAGTCACCCTCAGATGATTTTAGAGGCAGGTGACCCCTGACTCTTCCTTTATGGTGTCTGGCATGGAACTGATCTTGGCTTCTGCACATGCTCAGTGATGGTGAACCTTTTTTGGTGCTTTTTGCCCCATTTCTTTTAAAAGACACAGTAACCCGCTGCCACCTCTGCAATGGCATGCCTTGCACCAGTACCACTCACCACCTCTCTTCTGTCTGCTTATATAATACAAATAATATATTGTAATGTATTACAGCCTCCCTTTTAAGATTCCTGGTGATCTGGAGCATCTTTCAAACTGAGAGCCCATGTCATGGCTCATGTGAGTCTCTGCGTGGGGTGGCCGGACAGAGACTTCCTTCCAATCCCCTCTTGAAGCTCCCTCTTGCTTGCTCTTCGAAAATGAGCTGCGCTGTCAGGTTTTTGCCACTTTGTGGAAATCCTGTAATGGAGCACTGGGAAGAGGGGAGAAAGGACTACAAAGTCAGTCTAGGTGCGTGTGGATCATGATCTCCATCATTCTCTGTAAATAAATACAGATAGTGAGGGATCTTCTGGCTGGGTGGTAATCAGCCTGCTTCTTCCTTTTGGGGGAAACATTTCTCTCTGGGGAGTTGAGAGGGGACAGGAGTTCACAAAAAAAGCCACGTGAAATTAGTGAATTTTCTGATAATTTGTACAATCAGTGATTCACAGAGGCACATTTGTTCTGTGCCTGTGGTAGACTACCAGAGCCTAAACTGACAATTCAAGTAAATCAGCATTGTGATCAGTCATTCCAGGAAATATGTTCTGAAGATATTAACATCAACTTCTCTATACAGTGAGTCATCTTTCTTTTAAACCTTACTAGAGTCTTAGTCCTTTGCTAAGGATATGTGACTTTGTTGGATAAATTTGGCCCCTTGGGCTGGATTCCCAAAGAAACTGTTGGTTTGGAGCATTTTGTGACAAGCATCAGTGATGAAGTAGATTGTTACATAAAGCTGCTCTTTTGGCTGGGACTTTAAGTCTGTCTTGTCATGAAACGGCTGGTTTTGGGAGCTATTCGTGTGAGCAGATTCTGACTTCAGTACGACAAATTCTGTGGGGCTCAAAGCATAAACGTTTTAAGTTTTGTTTTTGGAGTAGCAAAGTGAACTTCCTGAAATTATGGACAGGAGGGAATTATTTCAGAGTGAATTTTTATACAGGAACAAATTATGATATGGGGAAATGTCTCATCTTTTTCATGTGTGGAACACAGTTTTGGCCTGAGAAAAATACTTCTACATTTACATTTAGATTATAATTATTCTTGTTAATACCTTCCTCCATACGTTTGTCTTACTACTTTCATTCCAGTTTTACCTTCCCTCTAATACAAAAAATAGCCATCCCTTGTGTTTGGTTTGAAAAGATGTCAGCTATTTATTTCATGTGGTTAAATTGGCCCTTACTCATTTGCTGTTTTCACTGCCTGGATTAATTTCTAGCAGCCTCTTCTCATGCCATCTCTTCCCTTTCCAATTAGTTATTTTAACTGTGTCTCTCTGAATTCATCCCGACCTCGTGTTGTCCTCGGACTGTCTGGTGGAGTGAGGCCCAGTGGCGGGTTTGGGTGCGCCGAGGTCTGAATTTAGTTTCCGGCTTGCCAGACCGTTGCAGGCGACCGAGCGCACACGCTGACGGAGGAGGCAAGGAGGGCGGTGGGGGCTGGCGGGGCAGTGGCTGCCCGCGGCCCCCGGGCTGGTGCACGGGGCTCGAAGTCAGTGGGTTGCGTGCTTCACGTAACTAAGTCTTGGGCCGGGTAGCGGCGGATAGCGCAAGGTATTTCACCCACGCGGTTGTCCGAGGCAATCCTCTGCGCGTCTCCTTTCAGCCCTTGTGTGCATAGTCATGTACGTGCACAGGGACAGCGTGCCGTGGATTTGTACCCATGTTACCCCTGAGGTCTGTCCCTCCATTCCTGTTTTCTGTATTTTATTAGCCGGCTGCTTGGATTTCCTTTATACTACCTTACGTTTGTGTGTGCAATGGGGATCATTTATATGGGCTCATGGCTCTGTTACTGCTGTCTGGATGCCTTCAAGTATTGCTGGTTTTATTGTCCCTACAACAAAATAGTTACTGAAAAATCTGTCGCTTGTCTCATGCTCTCTGGCTGGCGATTTTCATAACCGGAGCGCTGCATCCGAGAAGGAGCAGGCCACGTCCCGAGGCGCAGGCGAGCGCTTTGCGAGCGCAGCCCCCGCAGCCCCGTACGGACACCTGGGGTTTCCTGGGGGGCTGCTGCGGGGACTCGCGTTCGCCCCCGGAGCCCCCGGCAAAACGCGTTGTCAGGCAAAGCTGCGGCCGCTTGAGCTGGTGGTGTCTGCGCAGGCGCTGTGAACGAGGAGTTTCTTCTGAGCAAGAATAAACTGGGTTTTCAATCTCCAGTCATCTGTTTCTGAAGAGTGAGAGACACGCTGTTAAATACGTTTATCTAGCTAACGCCGCAGCTTTGAATGCCATTGTAAAAGTTCCTATCACAGGGAAAAAATGTGTTTCTTCTTCAAGATTTGGGTTTTCAAAAAGATAATGAGTGATAATTACTGTGGTTTTGCTGGCTTTTGTCATTGAGTCCATGTCATGTTTTGCTAGCCTGAAGTATGTGAAACCTGTTCTCTGTTGACACCACAGGAAGATGGAGTGTGCTGTCAGAATAAAGAAAATGTAATTAGTGTCAGGCCGCGACCTGTCGGCGGCAGGAGCGGTGACCTGTGGCAGGAGCCCCCACGGTAATAACCGTTAAGACGTTATTGTTCTGTCTCTTGGGGCAGCGTAATCTCGGGAGCCCACTTCTGCCACAACAGTTTTAATAAACAAACCAATTTTGTAGGGAAAGGAAGAGGCTTTTTGCTAGCCAAAGGTCTGCCAGGTATGGCTCTTTAGTCAAAAGCATCAATACAGTAATGATTATTGTCTGCTGTAGGTTGTTATTTCTTCTTCCAGCCTTGCTCCCTCAGAGCAGGAGCAGGCATTTAACTGAATAAAACGCTCCCCGAGTTCTTCTGGAAAAAAAGAATTTCTCGTATGGGTTTGCTGATCTTTCAAGCAACTCTGGAAGAAGGGCTCTCGTTCTCCCTCATGTGATCGTCTTTTAATTGCCAGCCAAGTTCCTCAATACATCCTTTAACACTGTGAAAATTCAATTCTTGCTGGAGTTCCTCAGAATGAGCTTATGATGTGCTCAAGGTTATATCACTGAAATGTTACCGTGCCATTCCTATTATAATGGCCAAAAAGATTTTTTAAAATAAATCTCTGATTTTAGGTGTTAATAAGATTCTGGGAAAGAAAACACTCATTTTGATTGGAATTTTTGTTAGTCTTAAAACTGAAATGTCTTTTTAGCTTAGTTTCCTGTGGAATAAGGTTTAAGCAGTGACTTAGACAATATGAGTGTGCATTTTCTCTCTCAACAGATTTTGCATCTATTAGTTTATTTCAACCAGTTTAGGGGCAGTAATTAATTAATTTCTGCATAACTTTCATAAAATATAGGGAGATGGGATGAGTAGGGATTGGGAATTGACCATTTATAAATCTATTTTTAATGATTTTTCATTCTGTTGGGTAATTTTTAACTGAAAAAAAATCTATGTCACAACAAAATTACTCCAGGGAAAGAGCAGGCTTTTGCAGAGAGAACAAAAAAAATCTTGATTTAATGCATTTAAAAATTCAGTCGACCTATTCAAATGCATACATATTGTACTGGACATCCCTGGATTTTCATGCCTTTTTTAATATTGTTTATCTTTCTTTTGCTTTGTATTCTTAAGAGGAAGAGAGGGAAAATTTCCACCAGGTTAGATGAGAAATGCAGAGGGTGTCATTTTGGGTATTCTCAAAAGAGGATGTCCACCTCAAATGATGCTGAATTTCACAGATACTGTTTTAGTGTTCAGAAGTGGTCTGCTCCTATTTTCATCTTTTAAGGTTTGTAAAGCTCCGACTGATCTCAAGCCTTTCTGAGAAACATGAATCACTGTTTAAAAATGCTTTTAAATGTGGCCAGGGCATAGTTTATCATAGACTGCTTATAAACTCAGTATTAAACGTGGCTGTGCTTGTAAATCAAGTGTGTACCTCCTTCACACAGAAGGCAGGGAGCTGAGTAGTTGAGATATTCTCTCACCAGTAGAGGAGTTCTGGAGAAGAAGCGAACAGTGGACAGCATATCGTCCTGCAATAATGATATGAGCCAGGGAAGGAAGAAGAGCCGAGACTGACAACTGTCCTCTACCAGAGGCTTTTGATAAAGCATAATTATAGTTTTTGTTATTTATGTTTACTTGTGCTGTTTGGAAAAACTCGAGGTAGAGCACTTTTCTGAAACCAGAGTGTGCTACCAGAATGTAATGAAATTGGCCTGTTTCCAAAACAGGAACCAAACAAGAAAACAAGAAAATATGTAGATAAGGTAGAATTCCAACAATGGGAAAACATTGTGCTTTCAAAACAACATGGTCCTGTTTTTCTTTCAGAACTGCTTGTCACTTGATTTTTAAATGTATATTGTATATATAAGATTAAAAAAAAAGATCTAAACATTGAAACAATATTTAATTCCAAATAGTTATGACTTTCACAGAAAATTTTGATTTTTTTTTTTCAGTTTCAAAGTTGGCATCCCAAAAGATCAAATTTTGAAATCCTCAGCCAAATAAATTTGCCATTCAGTACCTCCCCTTACTTATTCAACTGGTACATTTCTCACATTCTGCGCTTGATATTGAAAAGTAAGTCTGTATGATAAGATACATTCCAATTTTGTTTAATATTCAATTGGCTTGTTCCTGTTTCCTAGGTATGACACTTATTCAGGCCTTTCCTGCTTGAAAATATCATGTACTTCATAACCATTTTTGGAAAATGTCATACAGTGCATAATCATTTTTGGATTGTTATTTTAAGAAAGATCTTTTTCCTGAGTATCAAAAGCCTTTAAATGGTAAACTTGTTGCTGAAAAGTCTCCCGGACAAACGCAGTCTCATGGAACAATTCCAGAAACTCCTCTGTATTGACCAGCTGCAACCTGACAGACTTCAGTGTGCCTTATACTTTCATATATTCTGTGATATACTTATTATGCCATTATGGTGTTAATTCACAATCTTAGGTTTTTTATGGTGATGATAAATGCTTTCTAGCAGAAGTTCTTTATGGTAGTGTATAATCAGCTCATATTTGAGAGCATTATTTGAATCTGCTTTGGGTAAAATGCGTTGTTTAGCTTTTAAGGCACCACTTGCTAAGTAAAACTAGAAAGGCAGTGATAGTTTTAAAATAGAGCAGTTTTTCACTGATTCTAATTCTGATTTACATTCTTATTTAATCTGCTTTTAAGACTTAAATTTTACATTAAAATGTTCATAAATTGTTGAATTGTATCTGGTTACTTGTATTATAAACTCCCTGAGGAGAGGTGTCTGTTTAGTGTATGTGTGTATAGTGCCCAGCAAAACAGGAGCATAGTCCCATATTGGGTTCTATAAATGCTGCTCTTATAAATACCAATGATCAGCTAGCAGAGCATTGCAGAAATTGTTTAGAGCAGGAGTTAAAGTGAAGTTTTAGTAATTGCAATTTATTCTTTTCATATTGGATGAGGCAAAATAGCTAGGTGGGTGTATAATAACCCTGAGCGGTGCTGTGAGTAATGCACTTTCTTCTGCTGAAGGATTCCTCCCGTCTACTGCAGGCAGAGTAGGGAACGGCAGAGCAGTTTGTAAGCTCTTTCTCAGGTCCTCTTAGCGAGCAGTGTAAAGACCTTGTTCAGCAAAGCACAGGTTTGAAGGGCATTGGAGCTGAGTTTCTGTACGATTTCCTGAAAAAGGCTGAAGATAAGCCTTTGCGTGAGTGGTGTCCTGGACTGAGTTTTCAGGAAAATTAGGCTTCAATACTACACTCATGGAAGCAGAGGATTACTTTGTCATTGGAGAAACAGAAGTTAATGACTAATCTCAAGTCCCCAGCCTGCTCTCCCAGACCTCTGCTGACAGTGGCTGCAGTAACTTAACAGTGCATAAGCTCATGACACATTTGCCCCATGGCGATCCCATAGCTGCAGGAAGGAATGAGGATATACGGGATTTAGTGAGCCTGCCTTTAAGCATCCTTGTCACCCATGCTATGAACATGAAGGACGTGAAGATGTGGGGAGGAAGAGTCTTATGTCAGCAGGGACATGGGTGGCTGCAGTTCCTGCTGCATTATGGCATGGAGAGGCATTAAAACAGGGGAGGAAGCATGAAGGAAGTAAGGCAGCAAGGACCATGTAGGTGATAGCAATTTGTTTTAGGATTTACAGTTCATTAGTGATTTAGAAATAAAAATGAATTCACTTAATAGTCATTTAGGTTTACCAGGAACGTGAGTTTGCAGAAGTAGTGAGAAATAAATCACTCTTAAATGGCGATTTGATTTTTTTCCTTCCTCCTCCATCTAAAAGGTTGTCCAGCTGCAGAGCAATCCCTTTTAGAGTTTACAGTGATTAATTTCTTTGCCAACATTAAAAAGAAAAAAATTAGTTGCAAATGATATATTCCAACATGGCAAATATTAATTCGTTAGCCCTGGTATTTCAGTTCATAGTTTTTCAGTGCACTTCTTCAGAATGATCTATCAAGTAAGTCTTTTTTATAGAGGTGTTTTTTTTTTTGTTTTTTTTTTTTTACAACATTAAAAGGAGCACAGCACATTTTCCTTTCCCTCAGGCCAGATCTGCAGATATTGCAAATCAGATAGCGCTGTTGCTTCCGATTCCACTCAATGTTTAAAATGATCTTTTGTTCCTCCACTATATACATTGCATATATGCTAAACATAAATGGGCATAAACCATAATTACAAATAAACATTTTTCTCCCCATAATTTCTCAAACTATTAAACTGAATGACTGACTTCTTTAGTAGATAATATGTTCTTTGCTATTTTGGACCAGGCATTACTTGAGGTCTTGCAGGCATAGTCACACATCAATGCTGTCTGCATTTCTGAATTCTAGAAGAGACTTGAAAACGCTAATATATATCATGAGTGACTCATTAGGGAATTCTTTCCCCTTCTTTGTACACTTCTAATATGTATGGATGTCTGTGGTTTTGGTGGTTCTTGCCTGAAAGCCTGTGTGTGGCATTCCTGTGAAATCAAGGAGCAATCTGTCCAAGGAATCCTTACAGAATTCTGCCTAATCTGAATTCTTGGATTCTTAGATGAAAATAACAGATCTGAGAATAACAAAAATGGCCAAATAAGAATGGCATTCCTTATAGAATAACATTTCCTTTCTCTCAAAGAAGTAGGTAGCAGGTTTGCCTCTGGTTGGTGTGGGCTGAATCTGTATTGTATCCTTCCTGAGACTTGTAAACCTAACGGAGTATGCCTTTAGAAATAAAGCAGCATGAACATGTGGATGTGGTGATGTTTGAAATGACAGTCCACTTCTAAGCTGCTGTTTTGATCCTCTGCCTAATAGTAATTAAATGCTGGATTCATTCTATAATTATGGACCTTGCAGCACCTATTTTCTTCCAGGTTGTATGTTGTCTTTTTTCTGTATTCCCTCACTTCTTCCCCCTGCCCTAGTTTTATCTGTTGTTGTATTTCTTTCTTTAGGTATTTGCAGATTAACTTCATTCTTAGTGAGAAAAGTTTTATTGCTTCTAAATCAATGAGAATATTCGTTTAACCATTAAAAATATGATTGTTTTCTAATTGAGTGTGAAAAACTGAAAAAGCAAAGCAATAAAAGAGGAAATGATAGCCCATTTTCAGGGTTTGAAGCTTTTCCCAGCTGGCCCTAATGGAAGAATGAAGGGACCCTAAATACATACAGTTTTTATATCCCTAAATGATTACTTTGTTTGATTGTATTTCTCATGACAGTCCTTACTATGCAGTATTAGAAATGCTCTATTATTTTCTGGTCCCAAGAGATTTAGCAGTTGTACTGTAAAGTTTCTCTCAGCATTTCTGGGTAATGAATATTTTCATTTCATCTATAAAATTTATTTTTTGTACAAGAGATTTTTGCTATATGTCTTATTGTTAGGCAGCATCACATTTCTTAATCTATGGAAGCAGGCATTTTCTGAACTTTAAAACATGTAGCTCAAGAAACAGCTGGTTTACTTGACTTTGGACACTATCTTTTCATTATGAAGCAAGTCATCTTCTGTTTTCAGGTCTAAAAATCTTCTATATCCATATCCATTCTACTTTTCCTTCAAATAAGCTAATCAGTTAAGCTGTGAGAGTAATTACGTTGTCAGCTAGTTGAACCAAAGTATTCCTAACTTTCAGGGGAGGGCTTGAAAGGAAGGAAGTAAAAAGGACTGTCAATCCAAGATGAAAATATTTGGATTCTGTAGGAGGAACAAAGAGAAGTCACCAGGAATATTGTGTTCAAGATCAAACAATTTATGTTACTGCAAAACACGTACAGATAGGTATCCTCCAAGGGAAAGAGGATAGAAGATAAAAGCTCCACTTTAACTGAAAGTTTGCTATCTTGTGCACACAAAAAAAATCATTTTTTTTGGTAATGTTTACTTCATAATTGTATTCATGCCTCATATAGAGCATGATAATGCCAAAGGCAGTTAATAAAATATAAATAGTGAGTATAATGTCTTGACACACTACATTTTTTCTCAGGAATTTTGATAAATTCTTAAATGCATAAAAATCTCATTTCAAATGACGTATTTCCAAATGTTTGTTCAGAAAGTATGTTGCCATATATTAGTATTTTGCATAAAGCTGTAAAATCACGGATGGTGGAAATGTCACGCTGTCTCTAATAGCACAGTAATAGAACGCCGCAGTATAGATTAGGCCCTCTGCGGACCTGGGCCTGCATGAGAGGAGCAGCAAGCTCAGAACAGCTGAGAAGTGATTATACTGCTAATTCAGCTGTAGCTGAACTGCTGGATAGCAAATACCCACAGAGCCTTAATTTAATAAAATGGCTGTAGAGCATGTATATACTGCTCTATTGCAGTCCCTTCTGTGGTGTTCAGTTGATGTCCTGCCAGATCTGTCCTACCGATTTTGAAGGGTGATCAGATACACTGCTTCAAACCTTTGATCTTGCCAAAATGAGAAAAGGCACGCAAACCCTGAAGAGTGATACTGTGTTCATGAAGCAGTGTTACGTGCCTGTAAGAAATCACCTGATCTCAGAATCAGCTGGGTCTGAGAAAAGAATAATAGAAACTATTTTCACTAACTTCATGTAAAATATTGTTCCTGAGTTCCTTTTTTTTTTTTTTTTTGACTTTTATCACAGCAGTAGCGCTTTGGGAACAGCTCACAGCTACAAGTGCCTTTAGCTTTACAGTACCTCTAAAAGATTTACTCAGCTCTATTTGGGTTGTAAATATGGGGCACATGGAGGCTGAATAAACTTGTACAAAAGGCTTTTGGCATACCTCAGCTACCTGAAGATTCATCTGAATCTTTTCTGATCCTCAGCCTATTTCTCATTGGGACTCTGTATTTCCCATAGAGGAGTGTGACTCTGATGTGTCAAAGGTCTTTCTCACACTAGCTGTGTTTAACAGGACAGCAAGTAAACTTGCAGGTTTAAGGATGTATATAATGTCAGGTAGTTGTTGCCATCTCTGACTTACATGTATTAGACCAAAACTTGATTTCAGGAGTTAGGCACAAATTTTTCTCTAACTGAATAATGAATCAGTGGATCCATTATTAATTTTTATTAGCATCATTATTTTTTCACAGAAGTGTACCTGAGAGAAAAGGGGAATCCATTATTTTATAGTTGCTTGTTAAGACCTGATCCTGCAAAACTTTAAACATGGAAGTATTACATATCCCCATAAAAGTACTGTCTGGACTTCAGTGTGGAGGAAAACATGTTAGTGCRTTTTGTCTTCTCCAATTCCATTTTAAATACACATTTTTTTAAAATAAAATTGTTGTGCTTTCTTAAAACTTACTTGCTAGGCCAAATGATGGTTGTAGTTGAAGGAATAGTCCATGTACTTTTTTAAAAGGAAAGGAAATTATTAGGGGAAAAACATAACTTGCAGATCTATAACATAGAAAGGGGTATGTGGCAAAAGCAGGACAGTGTATATGTTTACACTGTGGTGGCAGAAGTGGTGCTATACAGGACATTTTCCTTGGAAGCCCTTGCTTTTAAACTGATATATATAGAATCAAATAAAAAATAAAATGAAGTATATATACTCTGCTCTGTTGCAACAAATACTTTGTTTACACGCTGTGATATCTATATAGCAATGATACAGGTAATTTGATGCAAGTACTTCTTTTCTAACCCCAGTTCTTACGGGATATAAAATTATACATAAAATGTAAAGATAATTCCCTCATTCTGCCTCTCTCTTGCCTCTCTCTCTCTCTTTCTCCCTCCCTCCTTCTTTTGCGTATTTTTTTCCTTAAATTCTGTATTTATAAAGCACTACCAAATATCATCTAGTCAGCTCTTGCCTATAGCAGACTGCAACTTGTTTGCAGCACATGTGAATAATGGAAGTTCTGAAAACTTCTGAAAGTTCAAAATAATTAAATAATTCTTGGTTCCCTGGAGTGAACCAAAGTCACTAGAACACCACCTTGTTTCCTGTGTGGTTCAGGAGAAGGAGATTCGCACCTCTGGATTCAACATAGGCATCAGTGACAGTGACAAAACAAAAGTACTCTGCAAGTATTGAAAAAGCAGTTTTGTCAAACTGTGGTCTTCCATTAATGTGGCTTATCTATCTTGTGGATTATCTTATTATTAAAGTGGATTATGCTTGTAAAAAACCCAAAGGAAGAGGAAGGGGTTTAGGAGGGTCTGCAAGGTTCCCACAGGGGTACAAAGGAGGAATAGGTGGAGCCTCTGAAGGCTGATCTACAGAGAAGAGAATTTCTGATATTTATGTTTGCACATAACAAAATTGGCCTGTCTGCTCTGCTTTCCAAATCAATCTGTTGGTGACCTGTTTTTATCCAGTTTCCTGAAGCCAAGGGTAGGACCTGGATTTAGAGCCTCTAAGCTGAAATGCATCAAAGTAGTAGTACAGTTTTTCTTATTTCCTAACTAGCTGTAAAGTCTGCTTCTTGTTTTGACTGGCTATTGTTGAGTATTAACAGGAATGTGACTAAGCAGCACTGCCATTTAGCTTATTAGTTGTTCTCATATAATTGAGATCCAATTGGAAGGGAAATTAAAGACATGATGTTTATATTTGGAGAGTGGTGTGAAGCTTTGGAGCTATTTTTTTCCAATTTGTTGCACTGAGTTTTGTCCCTCAGGGAAGTGACAACTCTCTGATGTTATCTCCTAGATGCAAAATTGTACAAGTCAACAATTTCAAAATGTTTTAAAACTTTTCCATCAGACTTTCTGGATCTTGCAAAGTAAGCTGGTGTTTTGTGAAACCGGACTTTGGAAGAAAGGGATGGCGATGTTTAATGTATTGTGTTAAGTTCTTGCCTGACACATATTTGGACTTCTCTATATTTATTTTTAGGGACAGGGAAATCTCAGGTCTTTCCTTAAGCCAGCAAGGACTAACATGAGTCAGAGTAACTTTATATCCTACAAGCAGGCAGCTTTGATTTAAAAAGTCAATGTTTTACACTGATGCTTTTATAGCTACTTTCCTAAAGAAAGGTTGAATTGTATTTGTTATATTGTGTGGTATTTCTATTTTTTTGCAAACCAGGGAGACATACTGCAGCTGTATGCATGTAAACATTATATAGCTCAGCAAAACACTACTCAGATTCTTAGTTTTTACATTTCTAAATATGTTAAAAATGTCATGAGTTATTATTTATTTATTTACCAGATAAGGATTATTATTTTTTATTTGATTCGTACTGCTGAATCTGTGTGGATATTAAATTCAGTTAAAGACATCAAAGGCAACCAGCTATGAACCTAATCCCATTGCCTCTTCCCACTTCCCCCCTTATGTACTTGTGGCTATAGGGAACAGAATTCTTTAATCACACTAACCTGATGGTCCTACAGGATAGGAAAAAAACTTTAGTCTTTGAATTGGTTTCACGCCTTTGAACAAATTATTGAACAGAATTAGTGAAGTAAGAAGAAAAAGAAGTGTCCTTTCTGTGCCTGTGGAAGAGGTCCTGCTCTCTCTCGGGTGTTAGCTTAGTGTGGCAGCACGCTCTTGTTCCAGTTCCTGAGCCAATGACTTCTGCCAGTTCAGGGACATGGCTTTCTTAAACATATGGAGCAAATACAGGCTGTTTGAATGTTTTAATTCAGTGAAACACTTTAAATAGATGGTAGCATATTAGGCCTTTTTGTTGTTTATTATTTCAGAATGACTTAAGAATAGGTTTTTTTGAATTTAAATAAAAGCATTGAAACTAAAAATGTGATAAAGTAGCAATTTATATTTACCTTGCTTCATTCTACCCCTCTTTAGTTGGAGTTTAGGGTCTTGTTCTACAACTCATAAGACTGCTTTTGTAGAAATGCTCCAGTAGCCAGGATATGTTTTCCTCTCTGACCTCTCTTTGCTGGTATAAGCATGCAGTTGTCTTCATTTGTCTTTCATCTACATGTTTTCTCAGAAGATGTGGAAGAGCTCCCAGTACAGGCCCTTTGGAGAAGTGGAGAAGCTATTTCACTTCACACCCAGAGACAGTGTAATGGTAACATGTCTGTCACTACTGCTACTCTGCCACAAGTATTTTAGGATAAAAATACTTAGGAATCTCTCATGCCTGGAACTGGACTGAGATTTCTGTGTTAGCCCAGGCCTGTATAGGAATCTCTGCCTCACAGAGCTTTAAAAAGTCAGGCTACCATTTTATATTGCTTTTAGTGATACATTATTCCTGATTAATACTCCCAAATAATTTAAGTAACATGCTTAGAAAAGTCTTGCTTTATGAAGCAAAATCTGTAGATAATGTATTTTATCTCAATACTTCCAGTGTTGGGATTCACAGCTGAGTTGCTTAAGCATTTAGTTATGTATATAAGCTATACTTGCTACTTATGAGTTTAAATATATTATTTTGTGCATGTCCAGTATTCACAAAGAGTAACTTAAATGTCCTGCTAATGAAGCTTCTCCAAGTGTTGGCATCCATACAACTATATAACAAATTTCCTTGTCCTGATCATTAAATAGAACTCTAAGTAAATCTATAATCAAAACAAAGGCACTTTGTTTTGCCAGCAACTTAAACAGCAAAAAAAAGGGATTAATTTAGAAGTGATTAATACTAGATGGAAAAGAATCTCACAAGTTTGCTAGATAACATGTGAGAAGAAAATACAGTTTTACAAAATCCTGGTGGAGCTGTTTTTAGGTGGCAACTTTTGCTGCCTCCTCCTCCAGGCGTAGCATTCCATTGGATATGGCATTTATTAACTTTGCAGAATATAAGATAAGAAGAAGAAAATGGAATTTTGAAGTACACACACAAACATCAAGAAGTGGATTAGCAAGCTATACGTCTGTATTAAGCTAAGCATACAATAAATCAGATAAAGCCATTGGTATATAAACCAATGGTGCTGTCATTCTGTGCCCAGTTCTACTTGCGTGAGTAGGGAGTAATCTACCTGAGTCTGGCTTGCGGTGTTGGACTTCTAATGAATAAAATGTAGGACTGTCCTGAGAAAACATCCCATGCAGGAGCCAAAGGAGTTGTCCAAGTCTGGGTGGACTGCTGATGTCGGAAAGGAATGCACCCAACAGTTGTAGGGTGAAAAGCAGAATCAGGGAACTGAGTTATAACTGTTTGTGTTGGCATGATGCTCAGACATTCCTCCTCCTTATACTGGTTCCCAGCTGTGCTGCTGCCACTCTTACCAGCTTCCCTAAGAATGTTTCTGTGGACTCTCTTCTTTGCTCCCACAGATGTCCATATAGAAACACTTAACCAAAAGCTTAACCAAGCAAATGCAGTCTCATTTTATGTGTTCATTCTGTTCCAGTCTTCAAGTTTATAGTCAGATGTGGTGACCTGTGAGGTATAGGCAGGGCCCAGGAATACAGCGAGTCATTTGAAAAGAAATAAGAGGTTTGCTGGATTCTTGAGTGGTAGGTAGTTTTCTCTTTTCATTTCCTTTTTTTTTTTAATATTCTTTTTTTTGTAATGTATCTTTGTGCAAATACCAGTCTCTGCACTGGACAGACTAACCCTACCTTTCAGCACCCAATAACTCATAGTATTAGTTGTAAAATATCCCGTTTCTTAGCTACTCTATCGCTTTAAAGGCTTTGGAACTAAAAGCCTTATAGTGTTTCATCCTTCTACCAAAAAAGTCTTCATGTGCTTTTAACATTAATAATAGAGATAGATAATTTACCATCTACTGGCAGATTCCTGGCTTTGCACTGCCAGGCTTTTTTCACACAGGAACTCAGGTTACAAAGCCTCGGTGGCAGAATGCCCGTAAAGGAGGTCTCTGCAGGGCATGAGCCACCGTCAGCCTGTGCTTTACCAAGTCTGGTGTTTCACAGCTTAGGCTGCAACTCTGCAAAGAGGGGCATTACTTGGGGTAATGAGTTAGCGTAGCTTTGGATATCCTCTGCCAGCAGCAATCCTGTTGAGCTGTGCTGGAAAACGAATGCCTCCACTGATGTGAAACCACTGACTCGGGCAGTGGTGGGCTGTTGGAGGTCTGTCCTTGTGCAGCATTTCTGTTGCCTCCACAGGTTAATGAAGCCCTCTCTGTCCCCATTAGCAAGAGGAGAGGTAGCGGTGGCCTTTGTCACTGGGGCTTGAATTGTGGTAGAAACCTCTGAACCCCTTCTTCTCTGAGGTAAATGAATTGTGTTCTGTTGCAGCTTAAGATTTATGAATCTTTTTGATAAAATCAAGGTGCTATATTCTTTAGGCAGACTTTTATTTGGAAAATGTGAAAAAAGTTAATACCCTTTGTAAATATATTCCAGTCTGAGATAACAGTGGCCTATATACTTGAAAAATCCAACCCTGGAATAGTCTTGGCATGCTTTGCTAGCTCAAATTCTGGCTAATTTGTTAGTCTTTGCTCAAATCAGTCCTGTTTTTTAAAGGATGTTCTCTGGCTGGTTGCCATCCTCTGCTCAAGTTTCAGCAGTAGTAGGTCAGTAGAGACAGATGTATGTCCTTTATAAAACATGAGGGAATTTCTAGAACGATGTTACATGCATGAAAATGTTTACTTTGTAATTGAGATGCTCTGATGCTCTGAAGGCAGGAAGATAAAAGATAATGCTGAAATGATTTCACACATTTACATGCTCTCTTGGTGTACTTTTTGATATGTAATTTAAAAAAATATTCCATTTTTCAGGTGACTATGGCCAGAATTGGGATAAATGAAAATCGTTCAAAGGAGACCTGTGAAACAATACTTTTTGCTCTCCGAATGGCAACGTGGAATCAGATTTTAGATCCCTGGGTATACATTCTTCTTAGGAAAGCTGTACTTAAAAACCTGTACAAGGTTACTAGGGGATGTTGTGGCATGCACATCATAAACTTACACATGTGGGAACTCAGCTCCATCAAGAATTCTTTGAAGGTTGCAGCAATATCTGAGTCACCAGTAAGTTCCAAACAAATAAATCTACAGCCGCTCAGCACTACAGGGCAATGAAATTAAACATGGTGTATGAAGAAATGATGGAGGCAAGGATCATACACTGGCAGTACCTTAAAATGAATCCTTGTAAGGCTCAGTGGTTTGGCATTTATTTTAAATTGTGAGTGGTTTGCTTTTGTTGCTTACCAGTTTGATATTGCTACTCCAAAAGATGCACTTGAATGTTTTAATTCACTTTGGAATACATTCCTTCCAAAACTGGTAATAAAATAATGATAAATCATCTTATATTTTTCCATTCCAGGTACTAAAGTGAACAGGGTTCCTTATCCCCCCCAGCAATCTTTTACTTTTGGCAGGCTTCTTAAGAATCCTGCCAAAATTCTTAAGAACACATTCAAGTGAGAAAATGATCTCCAAGGTGTTTTTAGAGAGGGGTAGATTGTATCTACCAGTGATACCCGCAAATCCTTTTTGGAGTCGCTGTTTCCTAGGGCTAAGTCCACCATCCATTCCATAGAGGTACTCTTTGCTTCTCAGCATTGAATTTTCCATTTGGATGTATAAAAGACACTTTGCTTGTGTCCAGCTTGCTAAATGATCTAGTTTGTTTGGTTCAGTGACTTGAGCTCTTAAGTATTTAATGTTCTGCCAATTTTTATGAAAGCTGCAAACTTTATCAGTGGAAATGTTTTTTTCAGATCCCTGATAAAATGTTAGGTACCATTGTGATCCCCATGGGAATTAGAAGCAGATCAGCTCGGCTTGTTTACTGTTAGATTTTTAGATCTATTGATCAGTTTTTAGTCCTTTCAATAGGTTTTATTATAACTAACAGACATAAATCTATGGTTAGTCTGTATGAAGAACAGTTTTATTTTCCCCAAACTGAAGCAAGTTTCTTGAAGAGTTCCCCAATGCATATATTGAAATGCCTATAAGGCACATCTGCTTCATTTGTAAAAGGTCACACTTGTCTCACATTAAAATTTTGTGTGAACAAATGAGCACCTTTGCAGGTAACTGCACTGTGAGTGTGTGTTTGTTTGTGAAAGCAAACTGCGTACTCAGTTTTTGCAGGGTCTGTCTCTTAAGTGCTGAGTATATTCAGTATATTTGATGGTACTAGAAAGTTTCCAGCACTTCACACAGTGGACCCTTTACCTTTAATGCTGCTAGAAGAAGCTTTAATTTTTGTGACTGTACTTTGTTTAAAAGCAAAAATGAGAATATCAGAGACTTTGTAGCAGAGAGATTGTTTTAAGATGCAAATGCCTTATGTTATTTTTACTTATCTTCAAATAGCTTCATTAGTGAATTTTTGGCAGATTTGGATGAAGCAGTTAAAAATTAATCCATCAAGAAGGCAGTCTGAGGGACCAAAACTGTTCACAAAATACAAATTCATGTTGTATGTGAGAATAGTTTGAGTCAAAAAATAAAAAATCAAAAGGTTTAAATATTTTAATTTTTGATTTAAAAATTACTTCCTTCTTACTTTAAAAAGGATAAAAATAAATGGGTTAAATAACCCAATAATGAAATGAAATGGCGTCATTTACCCTAAAGAATTTCTTTATGTGATTTATTTCCTCAGTTATAGAGTTGATAAAACACGTACAGAGCTGATGCTGGTATAAACCAGGCACTGTTGCTTCATGTCGGTTCTACTGATATCAGTGAGAGTGTTAAGTCAGTGCTCAATCTGGCCTTTTCATTTCATAGAGTGTGATGCCAGTGTATCTGTTGACATAAATTATTTGTTGTTTAAGGGAAATAGTTGTTTTAGCAGCTGCAGAAAAATGTCAGTTCATAAATTGTAGAGATATTTGATCAGTGAATGAAGCTCATCAATGTTCCATTTTGTTATGTGAATAAATGTAGCTTGTGTAGTTCATGCTGGTTGAATTGTAAAACAAACAAAAAAGTTTATATGTATATGTGATTTCTTATATTTTATGTACTGATACATATTGAATGTAAATTGCAGAGCCTCATTAAAGTTATCAAACTGTATCTTGAGAGTGATGATATTTTTGCATGATGAAAGGGAGCCTAAGTTACTGAAAGATAATCCTTGTTACAAAAACTCACATTGGCTTCAAGCTAACCAGTGCCTTTCACACATATGATAATAGTCTGAAGGTAGCTAGGAGGATAGTGAAAATTTAAATAGGAGGTTTGAATCTAAACCCACTTTATTTTTATATGAGTAGTCCAGCTGAAATCAAGGGACTAAGGCAGATAAGACCAAGTTCCGATGATCCATGCTTAGGAAATACAAATGAAAGCAGCACTGAGAGAGTTCAGTGTTTGGTATTAAAGTGTTTCTATTCAAATAACTGTCAACATATTGCATAGGCTCAGATTAGTTTCACATACACTACAAATACTGGAAAAATGAAGTTTTTCTGTTACTATTTTGTTTTGCCCATTGACATGGTAGCCTACACAGACAGCGCAGGATACAGTCACCCAAGGATCTGTTACCAAAGTGATTTGATTATCATTGCATTTGGTCTCACAGGAGAGTCAGCAATGTGCTGTGTTGCGTGAATAGCAAATTGTGTGTTTTATAGAATATAAGATTAAAAAAAAAAATGAGGAGAGCTTCACACTAGGGTCTGAGTATTACCCATGCTCCCCTTTTCTCCTTGCATGCCTAACAGTGTGCTAATGATCTCTTTGGAGCTTGGCTATGTCTGCAGTCATTAGCTGCCTGTTTACTGTTTAAGAAGGCAATAATGAGTATCTCCAGAGCAGGCAGGGCAGTAAATGTTGTGGTGGGAAGAAAGTTGAATCACATTCCTGACTAATGATTTAGGCAATCCTTAGGGTGGGAGAATATTTTAATCTGAGAGTTTAAGAAAAGGTAAGCTATATAAGAAAGCATGATATTCTAAACCAGGGTCCCAGCTGAGGTTGAATCAGCCTGCAGAGGCAAAGACGACATCAGTAACAAGTTGATCATCATAGGGATTACACAAACATCTGTAGTTTGTTAGCTAGATAAAAGATGGGGAGCAAGGTTCAAGGTTTTTTCAATCTGATTTTTGAGGCAAAGCTTCCCCTTTCTGTTACTTGTGTATTTCTTTTCAGATATTTGTATAAAAGTATTTGATTATTACTTCAGTCTGACATGTTAGGAATGATATCAGGATCACTAATGAACAATACATACCACTTCTGTAGTCATGGCGATCCTTAAAAGCATACTATTGGGACCTTCTAGACATGCCTAGCCTGCTGATACACTTCCTCAGGAACTTCCTGGTAACACAGCACATCCCTGYTTAACTGCAGAGACTACATGGCATTTAATTCTTGACACTCAGGTACTGAGGAAAGCACTCAAATCCCAAGGGAATTTACAACACCTATGATAACCTCTGTTGCTGCCAAAAAAATCACATGCTTTTTAATTTAAATTTATTTGATCTGCCAACATTAAATATGACAAAACTGTTCTTTGATTTCCCTAAACTATGACTTCCAATTCAGTCATTATGTTGAGGGAAATGTTTATTCCTGAAATAGACAATGTTTTCCTCCTGAATATGGATTAATTTGAATACTTACTGAGTAAGGGAGTACGCTCAGCGAGTACGCTGATCCAAAGAGAAGAGAAAGGTATTTAATATGAGCAGTTGCATTTTGTGTCCTGGAGAGAACCCGGTGCTTACCCCTCTGTGATGATGAATAACTGCAAGGAAAGAAAAGTGTAAGTTCCAGTACCCACTGGCCAAAAGATGACATGAATATATATCTCAGAAAATACTGCTCATTAGTACTGTATTGATACATTGGTTCAGCAACAACAGGCAGTTAATTCTATCCTCATATAAGTGACTTTTCAAAGGTGGGTTGCTCATTATTAGTGCATGCAGCAATGTGGGACCTGGTAGTGACAGGTATTGTGTCTAATTGCTTCCAGTCTCACACTAGAGCTGGTAAACAAAGGGAAAAATACCACATTCGATTCTCAGCAGGGAACTACCATTGTCACAATTCACTTTCCTCTGATAATTTGTATGTCCAGATGGATGCTTTAGAAGGAGGCCTTTTTCCGTGGTAAATACAACAATTACTGTCGACTAGATGATCCCCTCTGTGCCAAAATGTTTGCCAGGCTGCTGTTATATCAGCAGCTTTGGCTGTTGGTTCATTTACGGACCAAGCTGACTTAACGGCTCCCTGTGGCTGGAAGGGAGAGGCGTCTGGCCACGTGCTCCTGCCGCTTCCCTGGCGCTGGTTTGGGTGCTGCTCTGAGTCCGTGGTGAATCGACTGAAAAGGACAAAAAAATTAACCCATCAAAAAAGGGAGCAGCTCCTTACAGGCTTAGTGAGTTGGACTGCTTTGTGTTGCAACACCAGAATCAGCGCAAGGAAAAAGCATGGGGAGTGGGGGGGAAGCACAGCAGCAAAGGGAGGGACCGTGAGACCTCCCTCATGGAGGGGCTGTTAATTTTCCTCAGCTGTTTTGTGAACCCATGCCCTTGATGGGCAGAGATCAGGGTGGTAAGCAGGATCTACACTGCTTATCCTCATAGATTTCTTAAGTGTAACTCACATGTTCTTTAATTCATTCTTTCCTCAAGCTTTTCCAAGCCCCTAGTTATTTAAACTAATAAGGTCACCATTATTTTCTTTTTGTGAAGGCTGAAAAAGGCAATGACTATTGCAGACTTTTTTCTATCATCTGTATTCTTCTTCCCTGGTAAGTAATAATCCATACTTTTTCTCACTTCACTTTGATAGTTCCTGGTGAATCAGACCAGATTTGCAGTCTAACTTTTAGCACAGATGGAGCTCTGCTTATATGCAGATAGATACAACATACATCCACGACCCGCTGCTCCTGACTCAAGCAACTTAAATACTATGTCTGAGTACAAATACTTACTAGCATGCTTCCCTTTCTTAATCTGAGCTACTGAACTCATATGGAATGTGCAGAAAGCATACAACCTTTGCAGGATAGCAGAACCTAGACATGAATATTTCCATCTTGGTTCTCTGTGCTCTTTCCATTACTGGAGAAAAGGTCTTCTGCTTTCCATCTGACTTTTCCTATGGTGTTTCCTTAAAAAAAGAAATCCCATCCAGCTCCTGAGAAATGCAGTAGCCTGGTGACTTTTTAGAAATGACTGCTGTTTATAAGGGCTAGGTAGTGCAATCAAAGAATATATCTATGGATGGAAACCTAGGGAAGGGTCCGGAGAGCCTGAAAATTGTGTGAAAAGCCAAACATTAAGTGGTAATCAGTACAATTCATTCCTAAGAAACAAGAAAACTAACAAAATATTTGCAGTAAGTTATAGGAAATATTAGTAACACAAATACCAAGCATATAGTAAATCACAATTGTTTTGCAGGAAGTTTGCCATAAAGGATCTGACTCTGCTTATGCGGGGAAAAATGCTTCCAGTGGGCATTTCGGCAACTCAAAATGATGGTACTTTAAGAACAAATCTATTTACCTCACCTTTTCCTTTTTCTACTGCCTATTGTAATCAACATGATGTGTGAAGTGATTGGACAATGATTAAAAGATTAAAGATATCATTTCAAATGCAATTTAAAAAATGTTTATAATTAGTATAAGTTAAAGAGTATTATAGATATACTAAGGGTTTTGTTGCTTAGCAACACAGTATTGGAGTCTTTAAAGAAAAGTTCTGTGGTCACAGGAATATAAACATGTATCTACCTAGCTGTTTAATTTCAGCACCATGGTTGCAAAATAAATACTTGCTATGGAAGCTTGCAATGATAATTCCATTTTTTTTTCCCATCTACTGCTAGCAGTGGGTTGACAAGTTAAAATAGTTGAGGCTAAAATTTGTCATCAGAATAGCAACTGTACCAAGTAGCTACAATTCCCTGCAAAAGTGTGTGTGTTTGTGAGGGGTATGTAAATATGTGTGTGTATATATATATATATACACATATATTTATGCGTGTGTGTGTGTATATATATAKATATATAAATACACACACACACACTTATACATACACACACTTTCTTCTGAAGCCAGCATAAGAAAAGTACTTGAAGTTCCATTATCATTGGTTATAAATTGATTACTAAAATAGATTTAGTAATCTGAAACAAATTCTTCTACAGAGCTGTGTAGGCGTGAGAGCTCCAACAGCAGACCTTGTATCAATCCATACCAAAGCAGCCAGTAACCTAGGGCAAATTTTTGCACTATCAGTTGGACAAAGGCCTGCCTAAATTCCATTTCAGGGTTCAAATTTTTAAGATCCCAGATGAGCAGTGTTTAACAGACTTGTAATTTCTATGGTGCCTTAGTTTTCATCCATGAAGTTCAGCAGGTGCCTGAAATGCCACATGCTAGCTGCTGCTCCTCTGTTCTGTGTAACACAGGCACGAGAGGAAGATGAGGAAGGCAGAACTTTAATTCACGATAGCCTGAAGCAATTCAAATCCGCCTCCTAAAATGGTAATTTAACATCCATCCTTTGCGCTAAAATACTCCAGTTTGCAATAAAAAACCCCAAACAATTTGACTGAACCCAAAGCAGGATAGGAGCATGATTCTGCAATGCATGGCTTGAGACGTCACCCATAAACAGAAAACTGTGGTGAGCCCTGTGGTCCAATTATTGCTTAACTCATGACAACCAAGTCCCTCTGTGAATACGAAGCCTTGAACTTGAAGCATTCATCTGGTATGTGGGTGTTGTGACCTCCGTTATTATTTTCCCTTCTCCTTTTCTGGTATTTTTCCATTGCAGTGGAGAAGGAGAGTATCTGAGGCTTAGTCAACTCGCTAAGCTGGCGTTTACTGATTTCAAAGCATCAACCTGAAACAGAGAGAATAGACTTTTACTCTAGCCACTTGTTCACTGGCAAGTTTGAAGGTACTTTCAAGTCATCTTTTTTGACCATAAACTTCATGCTAGATCTCTTTAGTTTTTCCCTTTCAAACTCCCCAAAATAGTTTAAATTGCTACGAATTGGCATTTGTCCACAAGAAATGTTTTCTTAAAAAATAATCAAATGCCTTTGTGTAAGTGTAATTACACTCAGATTTGAATTCTGGATGTCCTTCAAGGCTAGCGAGTGTCTCATGTACACCATCGGGCACTCTTCTAGCTCAGTAGAGAGGCAAGATAAGATATGCTTAAGGCTAGTGTGATATGTATGATGACAACATTAGCCAATATTTAAAGTAGATCTTTACATTGATTTATTCTTCTTTTGGGTCTCTGTGTGGGAGTCATACCTGACTGAAAGGACCTAGGGGCAGAGAAAATTAAATACTGGGCTGGGCTTTCCTCCAGCTGTGTGCTAACTTTAAAAACATTAGTCTGTGATGTTACTATTAGAAGTACCTGAACCTGATGTAGTTTAAGGCCCAGGAGAGTGTCCTTTCCCCCTAGATAATTCCTCTTGTCCCAGTGGGATAGATGGGGGGCTGCTGCAGGACCCTCGGGGCTTCCTGGGTCCTGCCAGCACCGAGGCTTTGCACATACTCCCAACAGGCGCGCACAAGCAATGCCAACACAGCTGGTCACCCAGACAAGCGCTGGCAGAGAGCAGTGCCCTTACTAGCACCCACACAAATGGCTCCCACATAAACATGAGCAACACAGGCAGCTCAGCCCCATTCCCTCTCTGGCAGACCAGCACTGAAGTTTGCTCATATACACACATGCTCACTCTTTTGATTCACGAGCAGGCTCATGTTCACAGGTCCCTCAGTATCAGCACAGGATTTGGGTCTAGCCGGTATCTATGTCTGGACCCTCAGCCCCTTAGTCACCAGCTCAGTCCTTGGGTCTTTCAAGAAGCTCATCTCTTCCTACTTGCTGGCTAGTCCAACTTGGAGTTCGCTAACCGCTGGCATATGCATGCAGCATGGGTCCCTCCTTTAGCTGGTCCCAGACACATGGTGTTTCCAGTTGCTGGCACCCAGATCCTGGTCTCCTCCAGTTGCTGACGTGCAGGCCTCTCATCCTACTTGCTAGTCTGGCTTGAAATTCATTGACAGTTCTCACATGTAGGGTCGGAAGAGGGAGCACACTCACACAGAAAAGAATTGGAAATAGGATTTAACAAGAATATAGGGCGTGCTTTGGCGATCAGTTGCAGGGTTCAGTCAGACAAGCACGCTGGCCCCTTTTATCCCCTTCTTCCTCAATTTCCCATGCTTTTTCCTCCTGACCTACCGTGAGCCTTCCCTTTCCCCTCCTGTGTCCCCTCCCCTACGCATTCTGTAAGACGTTTTGTACAATTCCCAAATTCTCTTCCCCCTGCATGCTGTAATAAGTCCCATGCTCCTTTAGGCAGCAACTCCTTGTAGTCTGTGTGTTGTTTTGGGATGAGTTTCTTTCATTGAGTCACCTTGGTGGGTTTCACACCAGGAACAACAGTATAATCACTGTGGTCTAGGAGCAGCCAACTAAGTGTGTTCCCTTCTTCACTGATTATGTTATGGGGGCTGCTCCCCCATCACTCTTCACTTGACCATCACCAGGTCTTTGTGTTTAATTTGATTAACTCATAGTTATTTAATGTAATATTTAACCCAGTAGCTTCCTGACTACTCTGTGTCTTTTTTTGCCCAGGAGAGGTATGGAGGGATTAGCATCTGGATCTGCATTCCTGTGAATCCATATAGGAAACCTTCCTTTACTTCCCAGGCTCTCCACGGATACACCATCTTGACCTTTATGGCCTTTTCTGCAACCTTTCTCTACTACTTGTCCTCACTAATAGAGGACCCTGTGTAAGGCATCTTGGCTATTACCAACCTCTCTGTGGCGGCCAAGATTTCAGTTTCCATGGTGGTTAACTCCAGGATACTGTATCATGAAGTTTCAAAGGCCCAAGGCGATAATTCAGCTTCAGATCTTGTCCTGCTCTTAGTGAGGGGTTGGACCTGACAACCTCCAGAGTCACTACCAACCTAAATTATTCCATGATTCTTGAACAAGTTCTTGGCCAGATGTCCTGAGCCAGGCATGTCATCAGGACAGCTTATTCTCTCCTCTATGTTTGAGGCTGATGAAGCATGATTTTCACTTGTTGGGATTACTCTGTCAACAGATTTGTGCCTTCTGTCAAAATCCCTGACAAAATAAGCTTCTGATATCTGAAGTTCTTTGTAATTGTCCTTCGTCCAGCCTTTGTTGCCTGCTATTGTGGAAGATCAGCAGTGATCCATTTTAATTTTCGTTTTAAATAACATTCTCAAATCAAATACCCTTTGGGTTGCATGGCCTGCCTCTTAAAATATAACAGAGCACATTAAAATTGTTTATTTATGGTTGTGCATCGTCTTCTAGAAAAGCAAGAGTGTGATTTTTAAGAGAGTATGGTGTAAATATAACATTTTATATGCTGCACATTAAAATATCTCCTTTGAATTTATCTCCCCCAAAAGCGCCAACCTGTTATATGTTTCACTGCAAACAGGTTTAACTAGGAGGTCATTTCTACTTCTGTACTTTCAGTAGAATGAGAAACTGGCAGACTAATAGCACTTGGAAAGGCAGAAGCAAAAGCTTAGGGGAAAAAGCTGGGATTGAAATACATAGGGTTTCTTCTCACTGAGAACTTTGTTAAAAAAAAAAAAAAAATCCTACGCTGTGTAATGCTATGTTGTTTTCACTTAAGAAATCTAAGGTGTCTGAATCTGACAAGATACAGTTAACACCTTATTTTTCAGTGATCTTTTGACTTCAGCCTCCTGCCTTTAGGCTAACATCATAGAAGGCAACATGTTGTGCAAATGGCAAAGGCTCTTGGGAAAAGCAAAATCCACAACAACAACAAAAATATAATCCCCTCTAAAGTAAAATTATTTAAAAAATTTTTAAATAGCAATTCTAAAAGAAACCACAGGAGAGAAATGACCACGTTTCATTATCTGCTGCTATTTGTTTGAAGACAACCAAATCAAAGCTTACAGTTGCAGCTCACATGTTTTGCATGGCCCACCAACATCTCTCTGCACCTACTCTTTGGGTAAACCTTCTATTGTGCTTAATTAGAGGCTGATGGCCAGAAGGAAGGATGGTGGTTTGGATGATTTTGCTTTCAATGCTGAATCAACTATTCTCATATACGTCTTTTATGCAGCAAGTAGTTATGTTTTTATACGGAAATGTCAATCTTTGTACGTATCTTTTCAGTAATCTAGTACAGTTTAGTAACCACTAAACCACTTAAGTGAGAGACTATCATTTTTAGGCTGTGGTGTTTTATTGGTTTAATTTAAGAGAGCATTAGGACCAGTACAGTGATTTTTAAAGTGTTGAAATGTTTAATATTACATTTTATTTGGTATGTTTACTGCAAGCCTGTTCCTCTTGAGTTTATTGCTAGAGTTCCCATTGACTCTGATGGAGCWGTTTTAAGTTCTAGAAGAATATTTGACAGAGCTATAATAAATCATTCTGTGTTTGAAAAAATACTGTTTTATTTTAAATTACTTCCTTCTAGCAAATAACTTGCAACTTGATATGAGTGAATCCCACAAAACATCAGTCACTGCTTCATTTCACTTCCATATAAATGTTCTTGTTTCACCAAATTTAGCTGAAGTATTACTGCTCATGTGAATGTCTTGTTGGGAAATAGTTTATTTCTGTGGGGATCTGAAATGAATGCACTAGATGATTTGCAAATATATAAGGGATAAACAGGTTTCTCACCTGAACTTTTGTAATCTTTGCAATATTTCTGTTTTCAAATAAAGACAGGTATTTGTCAAGTGAAAGTTAGCATGATTCATACATAAAAACCAGTTACTTTCCTGTTTAAAACATTGCAGGTCATCAAGCAGGAACTATACTTCTTGATCTAATGAGCAGGGATAATTCTTCCAACTTGCATACCTTTTCTTTATTAAGAATTATCTTACTCACTGTAAATAATTTGAAAGGATGATATTTTGTTAAAGGACAAAAAAACAAAACAACAAAACAAAACACATATTGTAATGCTGACATACCAATGATGCAATATCAGCTACTGCGTCAATAAACTATTCACTGGTATTTAGCTAGTAGTTTGTGCTATAAATAGTCCTGCTAGTGCTAAGAAGTCACTAGTTTATGAGAATGGACTGAATTTTAGGATGTTAACTTACAGAAAAATAGCCTTCTGAGTCAAAGCCTTCTTCCTAGGGTTATTATACATGAGTGTAAGTTATAACTGTTTTTCTTTTTGTTTGTTTTTGTTCTCCAGAGACTATATACTGTGCTCCTGAGATGTATAAAGGTACCTGAACTGTGCTGAAAGTGCCAGTGGCTCCTGTCAGTGTAGTAATTAGTGTTTTACTGTCATATCTACTGCAACATTTTGCTTAGTTTATTTCATTTTCTCAGCTATAAAAATTAGAAATGCCACTGTAATTTCAGAGTTGTGGAGTTTGTAACAGGGGATTCAAGCTGGTGCGTACATATCTGTACCACATATGTTTTCCATAGAAATACAAAATTACAGTCATTTCACAGTGTAAATGCTAAACTGTGAAATCTAAAAAAAGAAGTCATTTCAAAGAGATTAATAGGAATAACTGATGATGTTCGAAGTTATTCTTTGGATGCATTTTTATTTTTTCCCTTAGAAAAGGCTTGGGAGATGTTAATAAAATAAAATCGAGACTGGTGTTTGCCTGTTGTAAGCATATGTCTGAGTCTGATTTCAATCCTAGGCTTGCATCCCAGATATCTTAATAAGAAGCGAGAACACACAACATCTGGAAAAACACTGGATGACAAAGCCAAGCCAGCATAACTTCATAAAAGGTAAAATCCTGAGTCTGATGGTGCCTGGTAAACTTATTTTCAGGCCGCGTGTGTAATGGGGCAAGTTGCAGAAGGAGCCTTCTTGGATTTCAAAATGGCTTTTGACAGAGTCCAGTACAAAGGCCTGAATGAACGAGCTTAGTCTGTATCTCCATATCCTAATCCATATCTCCAAACAAGGAGAAAACTTGGCTGCAGAATAGGAAAAACAAAACAAAACAAAAAACCTATAAAGCAGGTTAAAAAGCTCTCTCTGTCACAGAGGGGGCCGGCAGACCCAGCCAGAAGAGCCGCCCTTCGGGCTGGTGCCTGTGCCAGGAGGCAACACCATCTGGCAACTTGCACCCGCTTTTTTACACTGCAGATCCCTCCCCAGGCCCCAGATAAACCGCACGTGTCAGCAGCCCCCACCTTCTTCTGGGGGACGCTGCTGCGGTTGGACATGGCCCTTCTGGGTGCTGGGATCGGCCGGTGGTGGCGTGAGGAAGAGGAGCTTCACCCACCTGCCTTGGGGGCGTAGGTCCAAGTCCTGCAAGGCCCCAGTATTAGAAGATCCACTACCCAGTTCCCCAGGCGGGTGAAATCTCTCACCTATACTCTGGCTGCTGCAAGAAAGGAGGCTCTCCAGGAGGGATAGTGAGCTGAATATGGATTCCTATCATGGTGAAAAAGGCTGGAAGAAAACACCTGTAGTAGTCCTGTAGTAGACTGGTTTTTTTTTTTTTTTCCTAGTAATAAAACGTTTAACATGAAAGACTGTTCTGTGAGAATATTGTACCCAGAGGCCAGCTCCGATAAGCTGTGCTTCTTAGGAGCCTTTTTCTGAAGGAAGATTGAGGCCACCTGAGAGCAATAACTAATTATAAATTTTTCCACTTACCTCAGGCCTTTTTGACTCTGTGCAGTCAGAGCAAGCAAATCTCTCAAATAAGTTTGTGGGGAACTCCTTGTTTGGGGGAAGTGCTTGTATTTCTGGCCCTGTGCTACTGTAATAAAGTGACTGTGCGAGTTGGTCTGCCATTTTGTTTGCAGCAGCCGCCATTTCCCCTCTGGACCTTCCCGGTTTTGCTGATGAAAAGCAACAGATGTTTTTGGAGAAGCTGGAGCATAGATGATTTGACTGAGAAAGCATATGTGAAGTTGATAGTGGTAAGTATAAGATAACAAGTTTGGGAGCTGGAATCCCGACTGGAAAGGACATGAGTAACAAGAAGCTCCCCAGGAATTCTGATCCTGAATGGGTTTTGGAGCTTATGAAAGTAATAATAATTGAAGAAAGAAGGTGAGTTTGCAGCAATAACAGAGCAAAAATACAATATGACATAATACAACATAAATAAAACAGTAGAGACTATGCATTTACAATATAAAGCATTCATTAAAATGAAAGCATTTTCTGTGAAGTGAGTTAAAAAGCGTATGGCATTATGAAGCGAGTGGAGCACAGGACAACAGTGTCTAGTGGTGCAGGTGTGGAGAGAGATTAAAGTTTGTTTTATCTCGGCTAAGCAGAGACCTCATTGTAACATAACAGAAATATTTGTAGTTTCAGTATGTTTGTCAAAAAGTGATTGTGGCATTTTTACGAGGTTCAGAAAGTCAAGGAGTAAAGGGCCCTTGGGTGTAAATCAGTAACGCAATGTCACGTGGTTCAGGTCGCCTGCAGTAGTCTGGGAGAGAGGAGGAAACTGCAGTAAAGGGCCTAAGTAGAATGTAAGGAGCATCAGCATTTTTGTGGTAAATGGTATTTCTATTTTGTGGATTGGAAGAGTATCAAAGCAGGGCTGGATTTTTTTTTTTTTTCCCCGTGGTATTTCTGATGTTATCTTGTATTAGACAATATGGAAGAAACTTGGGTTTTTATTTTGTTTGGTATAAATATGGAGCTATTTCTGAAGAGACCCCACTTCAGAGTTCTGTAAATCCCAGTGTAATAATGGTGCCCCTTCAAATTCATGTAGCAGTGCCCACATTGAGAATGAATCAGTTATTTTTACTCGCATGGAAGTTTAGCTTAATCTGTAGTCATAATCTTCTACATAAGAAACTATTTAAAAAAAAAAAAAGAAGAGAGAGATGACAGGCTACCCCAAAAGCTTTAATTGGCACTCTTGTACTGCCAAGCTTTCTTGCAGTTTTTAATTTTCATCTTTTCTTCAGTTTTTGTGCCTTTTTCCCTTTCTGATTGCTTCATGTTTTATGTGTGGGGAATTATGATGGAAATAATGAGATGCTACACTGGTAGGACTTTTTGGTATGTGTTTATAACACACTTCACTGTCAACAGTCCATCTCTACTGCTTATCTGTGGGACTACAAACAACGCACTTCCTCCATTGTTTTGCACACTAACCATTAGCATCAAAATTGATGTATGCTGTCTTTTAATACAATGAGTGACGCCCAAATACTGAAGTCCAATAGCATAAACAAACTGAGAATGGCTATCAGTCAAATGCACGTGCCAGAGGACAGGATATTACTGCAGTACGTAATACTCTGTATACTTGGTACAGCCATTCACAGTTGCCATCCTGTGCGCCCGAGTGCTGTATACAGATATACAGATTTATGCAAAACCTGCTCACTGTCAGCTAGTAACTTTGTGTGTGTGAGGCAACATGTGTGAAGCAATATATGTCACTATTTAGCAAACTGTTTACCAAGACAATATGGGTTATGTGGGGATTGCAGGAAGAAATGTTTCTAAGGAGTGCACAGGCTCTGCACTTTTCTGGCTGTTTCTTGGTGTTCAGTGAAAAATGAGCTTTCCAGTTTTAAGTTCTGCCCCTGAAATCTGCCTATCCCCCAGTCCTAGGATGTGCCAGGAGTAGGACCAAGTTGTCACAAATGCTGACCAGGGCATAGTCCATTTGAAAGAAAATCGGTAGTGGGTGAAGAATTTTCATGTCTCTATGCTTTGCATGACAGCGAAGTTATATCTAAAAGGTGTTCATAATGCATTGGATGTCTGTTTTTAATCATGAACTTAAAGAGATGATTGGAAAGCAGCTATTTAATTATCCTACAATACAATCACTTTTTTGGTGGTTCTGGAAATAACTTATCAAAATACTTGAGAAAAATTAACTGAAGCCAAATGAATGTTGATTACTTTTGAGGTGTTAAACACTGATTACAGTTATCAACTCATCTACAGTTATTACAGTCAGAGTATTGCTGAAGTAGAGAAGAATAATGAATTGTGAGCACGGCTCCTAACCATACTGGCCTGTCAAAACAATATGACTACTGTATGTCGAAGATATTTTGGTGGGGAAAACTTATAGAATGGCTTCTTAAACATGCTCTTTTGTAACTTAAACCACCTTTTTTACTTATGCAGTTCCTTATATCTCAAAGTATGTTTAGAGTAATTTGTGTGGAGAGAACTCCATTTATTTATATTTATATTTACATCACTTTTATATTTCAAAATTCCCTATAACCAGAAAGACTTGACAAATATTTATTAAAATCCCTGATGTATTAAAGGACTGACCCGATAAGTGTCTTCTGGAGCCATCATGGCAAAACATAAAAATAGTCACTTGGTTCATTAAAAACATTCCAGCGCTATAAATTAGCCCATCAGAAGGCTTTATTGTCTTTTACCCAACAAAGAAACACAGATGCCTTCTTCACTGTAAAGGCAAGTATTTTTTATTATGCCAACCTCCATAGCTTCCAGCCAGCTTCATTCTCAGGACTGCATATCTTTCCAATTTACACAAAATCCATTGCATGATAAACGTAACAAACTTCTATTCATCTAAGAAAAGTGTTATGGCATTCTAAGCAGAAGGTAAAAGCTGGGATTGTGGAATGGTTAGGAAACGCAAGACAGAATGAGGATTTTTAGGCAACTCGAAATAAGTGAATTTGAAAAGGTATAAAAATGAATATTTTGATTGAAAGTCTGGTTACTTTTGAAATATTATTAATGGGCAAAAACTGCTGTTCAGTCAAAATGAAATGGTACATAATAAGTTGCTGTGTTCACTAGAAGCTGAAAAAATTTCATTTATGACTACTTTAAATAGCCATACAGGGTGAGATTCCAAGTGCAGGATGTTGCCCAACTGCCTGTAACTTTGTTTCTGGTGGAATTATGGTATTCTCTGTGGATGAAGGATGAGGCATGCCCAGTATAGAAGGAGCCGGTGAGAATTCCTTAGAACTGTTTTATTTTAGCAAGGTCTAGTTCTCATCTATTTGTATTATATTTTAATAGAAAAAGTTCTCTGAAATAACCTTAAAGATGTAATAAACACTTATGTGAAGTCCAAATTCTTGTTATACTTCGAAAGTCAATGATGGCTGAAATAGTTTATTTTATTTTTCCACTTATTTGGTGTGGAAAGTCTAGTGCTGTGTTCTATTTTGATGGCGTTCCTTTTTTTTTTTTTTTTTAATGTGCAAAGAAACAAGATTTTTGATTATCTTGAGTGTTCAGGAATTTGTTTGGGAACTGAAGCCGTACAGAACTTTTTAAAATGATGATCACCTAAGATTACAGGGATTACTCTTGGTGAAAAAACGGAGGGATCTGCCCCAAGTTGTGTCTCAGTAGAACCACTTATGTCCATCTACAGATGTATAATGGTATTGCAGTAAAAATAGTCGAAAAGGCTCACATGGTTTTAATTTTTCTTTAATATGATTCAAGCTCAGCCACAAAAAAACCCTATGAACTTTTATAGCTGAAATGCAGAGTACCTCAGAGAATGGCAGGGCTGTGTTTTATGGCTCCAAAGACCATAAGTTCTTTGACGTGTAACTTCTGTGAAAGCAAGCTGGCCTCCTTGTCACCACCATCTGTAGCGGTTTTATGATACACAGTACGTTTGGTGAATAGAGCGATACTGAGTTCCGATGTTATATTTTTCTTGTGCTTTGAAGGTATTTTTTTTTTCCTTTGGGAAGGAGAGGACAGTTTCTGTAACAGCAGTTTTTAAAAATTCTGAGTCTTTCTATTCATACCTGCGTAAAATTATCCATTTTTCAAAAGAGTGAGCTTGTTGATTTGTATGGTTCATAGCTTTCCCATGACCATGTGCTAACTTGGTCCCCAAGTATGTGATAAGAAACAATATATGCTGCTTGCTTTATTTAATGGCTCCCATCCTCATATTTTTTTGCTGTGCCTTCTCATATGTTTTCTAAGCTAAAGCACACAATTTTCTGTCTTTCTTGCAAAACTCTTTCCAATATGTACTTTTATGGCTTATTAGGAATCCTTGTATCTTATGAAATCCTTTTGCAAATCCAAATGATAAAATGTATATCCTGTATGGATAGAAGAGGATCTCTTATCCAGAAGTCATTAGCCGTCTGACTGCTGCCAGCAGCATGCATACACCTCAGCCACAGCTCGGCTTTCTAGAGCAATGACTTACTTACACTGTTTTATCTGCTTTGCAATAATTTGTTGAAGGCAAGAAAGAAAGGTCATAATGAGAGGAGGAGAATTCTTATAAACATATGAAGCAATCATTTAATTACTTCATCTCAGCTGGTACAATAAAGATAAGTATGTAGATAGGTATTAATATGCTTTTAAATTTGCAATTAAAACAAATGGACCGTGATTAAATCTGCAAAAAGATTCAGTCCTGGATTTGGTTCTGATGTCACAGGTGATAGAAATAAATCTTTTAATGAAAAAAAAATCAGCTCTAGTTTATGGATATGCCAACACTTCATAATGCAGTGTGTAATGGAACGATAGCCAATCTAGCTTTAAATAATTTAGCAGGAGTACAAGAAACAGTGCAAGATGCAGTGTGGAGCTCTGTAAGGCAAGTGTGTATGTTGTAACGGCATTCAATACATAGCCTTGTGTTCAAGAAATTGTAATTGGCTCATAATAAACTCATGTGGTTGGAATGAACATGAAAGATATATACACTGAAATTGTCCAGTTTGGTGCCATATTCTATATAAAATACTGGAAAACGTTCTATGTAATCACACATCTAAGCAATATCATATAAATGATATTACAATCCTATAACTTAGTAGCAGATTTAATAATTGCAAGAGAAATAAGATTTGCTTGCAAATCTTTTTCATGTAATCTGATACAGATCTTTTGTTAGACTGTGTTACATGGGGCAGAAATTTAGATCATGTTCATAGCTCAAATAGCTAAAGAAACTTGCCTGCTCCTGGTTTTTAGTTTTCTATGAATATGAAACAATAGTATAATGTTGAATGCCCAGTCTGGAAGGAAAGAGCAAGCAGAATACAGATTATAAAATAGTGCTAGTGAGGCTTGTTTGGCAGGTAAGTGTATTTTACCTTGAGACCAGATAGAAAATAGGATGCTGCTAGAGATAAGTCAAGGCAATTGAATGGGAATGGAGAGTATCTGAGGCAAATCTCAAAACAGTCAGATAAGGGAATAGTAATTTGAGCAGGAATCATGAGCAGCTGGATGGATCAGGTTCATACAAGGTGATCTCAGTTAGTCCTGAAATGGCTATGTGCGAGTAGTTGCCATAGATGTGACCCAAAATGTAATGTTTATATTCTCCTACCCCATCTCTTTCCTGGTGCCTGTATGGAGAGGAGGGCAGGTGAGGTGGTAATGGCTGGACCCTTCTCTGCTGGTAAATTCTGTATCCGTCCTCACCATGGATGTTCACTGTCTGCATACATATTTGTAAAGAGGTGGCATCCTCTTCTATGGGACCATCTGTGAGACTCTAAGAATTTGAAGCACAAACAGTTACATCTGTTGGAGTTTGTGAAACATTAACCTTTTGCTAGAAAAAGTCGTGTTGGATGGCTTCCTGAAGTGAATCTTTTTGGGAAAACTTCAGCTGAAGCAGTTCAGCTGTCTGTGAAGATGAGTCTGGGGAATGATATGTTGTTTGGCTCACAGCCGGTGGGAAAAATAGCTAAAGTGTGTTTTTTGTTGTTTGTTTTGTTTTTAATTTTTTTGTAGTGCATATATACATACAATGTAAGCTATGGCTGCATAGAGAACACTAATTCAGGCATTTCCTAACTTCTGAGTGGTTAATTTTGCAACATTAATGCCTTTAATGTAGACTTTTGTTAGCTGTATGTGTGATAGAGGAACATGCTTTCTTAAAAAAACCCTTAATATGAAATCCCAACAGCAAGAAATTGAAAAGGCATTCAGCAGCTAGGAAGTAGATAGTCTTTCTCTGTGCTGGATCTGTTCTGAATATTTCTGGAACTGCAGCAGGGGCTGGTGTGTGAAGTTCCTGTTGTAGAGCTGACTTGTGGGAGAAAGCGAAAAAGCGTCACGTGAGAAATTGTTGTGAAACTGGGTGGTCTGGAGTGCGGATTGAATAGCTGCACACAGGTCCTGGTCCATGGAGTGCTGCTTGCTTGGTCCTAACTTCCAGACAGGATTTAAAAATACCTTCTTCATTCAACACTGAAAACAAACACTGAAAAACAGTAGCTGGAGAGTCTCTGTTGCTCAGTTGCTCTACTGGTACAGTTATGACGAAGAACTCCGAGTTGGTTCCTATCTTTTAGGAGAAAAAAATCTTAACCTCTAATGTGCACTAATCACAAATGTTAACAATAAACTGATCTTATCTATTTAACTATTTATAGATTTTGATATGCTCTGTCAAAGAAATGCTTGTTTTTGGGGGATCATGTATTAAACAACAATGAAGAATAATGCAATGTGGAAAATGTAACAGCATAAGTGAAGTAGTAAAGGAGTCTAAGGTTATTTTTCTGCTAGGAGTATATGTGTATATACATATATGCATGCATGCATGTGTATATAACATAGCATAAAGGTTTTTATATATAAGAAAGCTCCAAGACTTGTACTTCCCTTTATCAGAATTAAACTGCTTGTATACCAGGAAAATGACCAACTTTGTGTGCAACAATCTATTATAGGAAAATAATCTGTGTAGATAAAATATATTATATCTATTCAATATAGAAGTCACACTGGTACTTTTATTGATAGCAAGAGAAGGACAAACCATTTATATCTTCTGTAAAATGGATCATTTTCACTGTTTCAGCCTGATATACTATTATCCTGTGTCTGAAATACTTTTATTGCTTATGTTTTAACTTCATCCTCAGATGATTGTTTTAACTGTGCAGTGATTTCAATTTGCCGAAATCATCATTTAATTGTGTACAATATTCACCATCATATTACTCGGCTATAATTAGGAAAGCCCTTGGGAGAATGTGATACTTTACATCTGTTACTACTATGGTAAAATCATTGCCCATAGTGTTGCAAGGCATTAAAGTATTATAAATGAATTTAAAGACACAGGACAATATGATAATTTTTTTTTATTCTTCCCTACACTTTGATCTTTATTTTATTTTTATTTCTAAATGATGTTGTTTTCCATTTTGCTGTTTCCTATCAGAAAAGGAACTTAAAATGCTGCAGGTGAAAACACCAGGCTGCTGCCTTACTGGAACTTTGATTCCTTTTGAATCATTGCCTCTAGCTTTATGTAATTTCTTCATGTAATTCCTCACTTAAAATTAAGCCCATATACAAATAATTTGCATTAGAAGTTGTGTTTGAGCATATATTACTGGCTTTTTTGACCTATGTGGGATCATGACTTCAAGTGGTAATTTTTGAGGTATTCATGTAGGATGTGAGGGAAACTGTTAAAGCTGATGCTTGAAAGGGTGTTTATTATTCAAAATGGAAACGTTCCAGTGAGGGAGACTAAGTGATACATACTTTTTGTAGCTGTGCAACTTACTGGTAATAATGGAGTTCAAGTCCCTGCTGTCTCTGGTGTTGATTGAGGATTCAAACATTGACCATCAATGTACCTTGGAAAATCTCTTCCACATCCTCTATTTTGAACATAAGTTTCAGTTTGGATCTGAAAAACTCTCCCTGCTAAGTATTTCATTGAAAGTATTGCTTTCCTGCTTTTCTTGATGAATCAATATTTTCTGTCTCTTCACTGATAAATTTCTAGCTACCTCTGATCAGATGCCACTGGTTTGCCATTAAAGTTGTGACAGGTTTATTTGGTCTGTCTGCACTGTGTACTGGAATGGCAGCTTCCTGTAACTGTGCTTTTTGGCTTTCAAATCATCTATCAGTAATATCCAGAACTTTGGGCCTATAACTGTATTAACGTCAGAAAGTATTGAAGAATGTGGATACTCCTGCTAGCTTAAGTGTACAAAATTCCCAAAGATGCTAGTTAAGGATTTGAAGTTAATTTAATTGCTGTTGGCAGTCCTGGATCCTGTAGCACTGCTTAAATGTTTGCTACCTGACTGCACTGCTTTTTAATTTTAATTTTTATTGTATTTTTGGATGAATCTGTTTATGAATAGTCCTGAAAAAACATTACTTCTTCAGAAGCTTTCTTCTGATGGAGCACAAAAGTATGCAGTATGCAGGACAGCTATATTGTTATTTTCATACTTATTTTAACTTTTCTACACCTTTTGTGTTTTGTCTTTTAAAAAAAAAAAAAAAAGTCCATGAACCTGTGAATGGTGACAGTCAGTCTTCTGGAATGGGCACAACACCCTTCTGAATTTCTCTGTATGTTGAATTCTCTACCCCTTTCCACGACATTATGCAGCTCTACAAAGGACTGGTCCAAGGGGGTCTGATGAAAAAAGGCAATTAGGAATCCCAAATTTAAAGGGGGCAATATTTAAGTCTGAGGTGCTGGTCTCCAAAAGAGGACTGGAGCAGCAAGTGTTGTGTTGACGTGCCCGGCCCTCCCCACTGTGATCCTGAAGAACCTTGAGGGAAAACTCGTTAGCTGGGGCTTGAGTGCATGTTCAACTCCATCTCTCTCTTAAGCACAGATGTTTTCCATGGCAGGAACAAGAGAAAAGGGACTTTTCCTCTGCTCAGCATCCACAGAACAGAGCACTCTTTGGAAGGTTGGTACTCCCACTTTATCCAGAACATTATTCAGAGCAGAATTACTCTTCTAAAATGCAGTGGAAGAAAAGATGGAGCTGCCTTCAAGCTAGGTAATATTTAGGATTTTGGACTGTAATTGCTAAACTGTTGGGAGCTTTCAAGGTATGGAGGATCTAGCATTAATTCTGTGCTTTGTTTGAGTGGCTTCAAACTTTATTCTTCCAGTTTCCAGAAGAGCACCCTAACACCAGGAAAAAGAAGACTTGAATCTGCTGAGGCAGAGAAAGGGTTGAAGCTGGGTTTCCCTCATCTCAGGTGAAGGCTGTAATTTGGAGGTTGTTATATAGTGCAAGATGGATCAAGTGAGGAAGATGCTCCTCTCAAGTTGTATCAGGAAAGTTGTAGTAGCTGCTGAATTTTGCATGGTGTTTGATACTGTTTGCAGTTTTACAGCATGCTCAATATAGACATAGCAGATCAACGAGGGACATGGGTGAAAAAATGCCTGAGCTTTGAATCTTGATTAGCTTTAGTTTTAGCTAAATCAAGTTAACTGGATGCCAGATAGATCATTCTGTCAAAGCTGAGATACTGCTGGGAGTCCTTGGAATAATGACCTGCTTGTGGAGGGTTTTTCAGGATTGCAACTTTGGATTTGTATGACTGAAACCCGTTTTTGAATCTCCATGTAGTCTTTCAAAAGAGGGTATCAGTAAGGGCAAATATGAGAATTTCCTAAAGCAGAGAAACACATGTCTATAAAGCTACTGGTAAATACCAATCTAGTTCATATCTGATCCATTAAGGATCATGCAGGCCATACTGACGTAACGTAAGCCAGCATTTAGTCTCTGGCCTTAGTCAAATGCTTCCAGAAATGATACAAGTACTCTGCAAAAAGCCTAAGTTCCTGGTTTCCTTCCCTTCCTACTCTAAGCGATTGTTACTTCTGTACTATTTTCACCATGGAGGAGACCTTTAAAACTAAGCTGGTCTTCTCCTTTCCCTTTACATATATCCAGGGCTCTTTGTGCTTGTTATATAATCATGATTACCAGAACGGACATTGTGTATCAGACGCTTTTGCTTGTATGACAGGCTATGTAAGTTTTAGTAGTGTTACACTGAAAGATGTATTACCGAGCACATTCCTGAAATCTACTTCATGTTGTTACTGAAGATAGTTTATGTTCATAATAAGGGTAGAAGCAGTATTAATGATTTTTAATATTTCTTTTATTAAAGTTTCTAAAATTATTAGACTCAGTCCATTGTTTCAGGGATTTAGCTGGTTTTATTAACACATTTTAAGGTTTTTTCTTCTAGTCTCTAGTGTTTGTTTTTTTTTTTTTGGAGGGGGATGGGAATGATCGGAAGACTGAGAAAGTGGGGGAATTCTAAAGTGGATTAACTGAGATATCTTTATTAATGGGCTTGTCACGCTAATAATTACTTTTCTTTCCTCAATGTCAGAACTTTGTTTATGAAATTGAAAGGATTTTGTTTGAAGACGTGAGGAAAATGCATAGAAAAAATTTACTTTAGCTCATATGTTTACTAGAGTTCATATCTTTTGATTAATTTATTTTACTTGCTATATATTTTGTTATAGTTTTCATCCAGTACTATATATTTTGTTATATTTTCATTCAGTAATGGCTTACAGTATTTTCCTTTCAAAAATCCTACATTGCAAGATTATCGTAAGTTGATTGTTTTCTTGGATTTATTTGGCTTAGATGGCAATAATTTTACCACATCTGTTTTCTTTCTTTTATTTATTTATTCCCCCCCCCACACACACCCTCCAGGAGATTGTAAAAAATAATAAAAAAAAAGAGTGTAATTGTCTTGCCCATCTGCATTTACAAGCCCTGCAGGAAGAAATTCATAGCTGAACAGATGAACAAACTAATGACTACATCTGTTAAATTTTGAAATTATGACATAGTGCTTAAAGCCCAGTTTTATGCCAGGAAGACACAAGGCTTTATGAAGACAGAGCCCTATGGATAACTGTGGGGAGAAGGTGGGAGCTTGTTACCCATGAAGAAAGATAGGATCATGAAATGCTGCTCTTGTGGGTGCCATCAGTTCGTCTTGTTCGTTTTGGTTCAGTGGTAAAACTCCTCATGTGGAAAGAAGCAGAAGTCTGCCCAAATGATGCTGGTAACAGCTGGAAATGTGCTTTGTTCCTCAGATATTTGAAAAGAGAAAATTGGCCTCTTTTTCCAAAGTCCTGAAAGGCTCTAGAGCTGAACATTAAAGCAAGCTGTTGGTCATACTTTCCATCTGATCCACAGGTCTAATGTGTATAACAGGAAAATCCCTCCTCATGGAATTGTCCTTAAGTGAGCCTTAAGCACATCATTTCATTTTTTAGGATGACTGAAAAGTTTTGAATTAAATCAACCAACCACATGTTTATGTAAAATAAAATAGAAAAAAATATTTAGGCCTGGTTAATGATACAGAATATTTTACTCGACACTGTGTCAACAAATTGAATGAAGGAGGGTTTGGAAACTTGACACAGTGTTTAAACAGAGCTGTCATCTTAACGCATTTTTTTTTTTAAGTTTTTTAGTTTTCTGTTAAGCAGAACTTTAGCTGATGCCATTGTTTGTTTTAGGACAATGCTCTGTAGTTCTTGCAGTTTGTAATGCTATGTGCTTTAGCATGTTAACATAGATAATTCAACTATAATAAAACTAATTCTGTTAGAGATAAATTGGAATAACACGTATGTGTCTCAAGACATACTTTACTAAAAACTGCTTAAATGCATGCCGTTGTACCATGGCCTGCTGTCAGATCTGGCAAGTACTTAGTTGTAGTATCTTATGATATACTTTTCTCTCAGCATAATGAAAATTATCATGTGACTCATGATGGGCTGTGTGTTTTTTCTTTTTTCTTTTCTTCTGAATCACATAAACAAATCTAGTTGTGGTAGAGCATGGACAAAAGGAGAGGGAGAAGTCACACTTTCCTGTGCCACCACAACAGGTGGTCCTACTTGGCTAGGCCTATAATTTTATCTATACAAGAAGATACTTTCACATGGCAGTTTTGCTTGACATCGTTTCTGGCCCTTTTCTTAGGTGCTTTTCAAAAAGTAGTTCTAAAAAGTCTTCTGCTTTCCTGTCTCTAAAATCTTTAAAGTGCCAGGATGATGATTCCTAAATCAAATACTATACAGGCCAAAACATGGAAAAGAAAATGAGAGTAAGTATGAAGGACTGGATTATGGTGTTGTGGACATGCTGCTCTATTTAGAGGGTATCATCCTTAGCCTTAGCCAGGTGGGTGCTGAGACAGGACAGAAGGGTGTGCTCAGGCTACCCACAGCTTTGCTCTTTTCTGACTTTGGGGATGTCATTTCTCCTGTGTTAACACTTGTTGTGGGGTTTGTACACTTAGTCCTAAGTGGTTTATAATCTTGTGATAAGAGAGATGTGATGTCCTTATGCTTGCATAGGTGCTTTTAACCATGGCACTGCTCAGTTTCAAAAGACAAAGGATTCCTATAAAAATAATGATCAATCCTTATTTAATCTGTCGTATTAAACAACATCCTTCAGAGATAACTTTTTTTTGTTTTATTTTTGTTTGTTTGGTTGTGTTTTTTTCTTTTTCTTTTTCTTTTTTTTTTTTTGACAAATCAGTTATTTGTTCTTACTGTTCAGGAACAATTTTATAAATTCCACATAAAGAGATGGGGTAGAAAAGTGCAGAGCTCAGGCAGGATATGAAAACTTTCTGGTACTTTGGAATATTCATTTGGCTTTGGCACTTGAGTCCACTATAATGTGAAGCCAAGAATGTATGCCTTTCAAACTTAAATGTTGCACTTCCTTTCTGATATAGTCCATTTGTCTTCTGGTGTAATATTATTTACCGCTTCTCTGAAAAATTCCTTAGAGTTACTGGTACTGTTGTTATTCTTTTTGTTTATGCTTTGAAAACTCTGTTGATATTCCCAAATTCTTGTGAACTGATAGAATCCTTTGAAGTTCTTGCATCTTTCCCCAAATGCTGGGGCTTGTTTAGTGATATTTTTCCCTTTTTGTTTTGTTTTACAGACTCGAAGTTTGAACTTCAAATTCTGTCTCTATCTTTGCATTATTTTGGATTCTTTCTTGTGTCCTTGGTGTCAGGATACCGTTCACCCTTCAGACTAGTCTAATTTTACTTTCCAACATGTAATCTCTAAGTCTTCCAGTCCTTCTGAATGTTCTGTTGCAGATCCAAATTGAAATATGTTCTGAAAAGAGCTCAGCTCCTAAGAGATTGACTCTGATTCTTGACTAGGATTTTACTCTTAAAATGGTCACAGACTGTTTCTGCCTTTTTATACTTCATTTAAAATTCTCTCTCATGTATAATTTTGAGTGTGGTAGATGTCAGATGTTAGTAATAAAGTTCTGTAGTTCTTTGTCTGACCAAATCAAGGCTTACTAAAAACTGTTTCAGAACTAGCAATATCCAGAAATAAAAATGCCTGCTACCTGTCTTCCTTTTCACTCACTCCCATTGCTTGCAGATACATATGTCTGCTTCTACTGTCTCCATATTTCCTGGTACTTTAATGCTGGTGAGACTTTAAATTACTTTTCCAGTATCCACTTGGGTTACAGAGTCTTTTTCACAGCCTGTTGACTGGTTCCAGCTGTCTCATGCCAGATTCTCTTAGAAATTTGGTTTACTAAGTTCTCTCAACAGAGAAGCTGAACATTAAGCTCATCCCTTAGGAAAATGGCACTTGACATGATGCGGTTCTCGAATCTATTGAATGATGCCTGACAGAGAGGTCTTTTGATTACGTTCATTTGCCAATATTTATCTAAATAAAAAAAGTCATTTTGTATGAAACAGTATCTCTCAATTTCCCTTCTGAGAGAAGCTTTTTATATAAGAATTAAATAAAATACTGCATTCTAGTTGCAATCTCTCATAACGAATGTATGCCATATGGTAATTTGTTCACAAGCTGTCCTTTATTTTTATAAATACAATAGCAATTTAAACTGTAGGAAACTGGCTAATGCTGTTTTCCCATGTTTACCTTTTTGCCCAGGCCACAGTGGGATGAAATCCAATGGCTTGGTTGTCTAGCAAAAACTTAAGGAAACACTTGGCTTCATCACTGTGTACCAAGTGAACACAAGGCTTTTCATGCCAAGAAGCACAAGGTACCTTGGATAGGAGCACAGGGAGACAGGGATGCATCTCCACTCCTCACTGCCTTGCCTGCAAAGTGCTCGCCAGAACCCGTTATGCTACCCAAAGCTCAGCTCCCCGAGCTTTTTCCTGTGTAAGCACAGCCACTGTGAGAAACCAAGGTGTGTTAGCCTTGTCATGGTGCAAAATCCCTGTTTTCCACTGGATGAAAAGTCAACATTTCAATGCCTGTTTAAGCCTCTTACAAAACTCTTTACTAAGTCAAAAATATCCTGCTAACAGATTCGGGCTTTTAAGTCCAAGGTCACCATGGTGTAGTTTGCACAGTTTGTTGCATTAAACACATTATTTACTGAAAGATTCTGGATTTCTGGTTTTATACTTAGGCTTTGCCTTACTAAGGGGTGGCCTTAATTAGTGTTGTCTTATAGTTCAAATGTACTGCAACTGATTTTTGTCCAGTGTGCAGAGAAGGTGGCACATGGGTTAACAAATGAGGAAAGAATTTGGCCTTTAAAATTTGAATTTATACTGACATCAACGTTTGAGTGTTCCCCGCAAAGAGGAGCGAACATTGATGCCAAGAAAGCCATCCTTAGCACAAATAATGTGTTAAGGAAAGTCATATAATGGAACTTTTGCCATAGAGAAGGTCATCAGATGCCTCTGTGAAAGTGTTTACATGACAAAATGAATTAGTAAGACCATAACAAGGCAAGTCCGTCAGGAAATCACTGAATCTGCATTTACTTCTTGTCTCCTGAGGATGGAGCAGTAAGGTGGCCTCCAATAGCAATGGCAAAGGGATAAAACTCAAAGTACAAATTTGTACCATATGTTTTCTCATGCATGAATACAATGCTGTTTAGTGCACTTGGGTGTGGAGGTTTTACCAGGATATGTCTCCTTAATACTGAAAGGCTGTCCTGGAGAACATCAGGTTTTTAATGAAACTGAATCATGAGGGTGTGATCAGTGAACTGAAGAGCAGAAAACAGGTGTATGGAACAATTGCCCTCTGTTTGCTTTGTTATGGTGATTTTTAAATAACTTGTGCAAGTACTTTCACAGATCTCCCTTGAGAGCTTCTCTATGCCAGTAGTTCCACTGTGTGCCTTTTCTCAATAGAAAGTTTCTTGTGCTTAGTGTGGCTTACTTGGTAAGCATATTTGCTCCTCTTAGTGAACTAAAACTGGCTAATGCTTCTTCCTAACAGTTGCAAACATACTATCCTCCCTCCTCTTCTCCACAGATAATGCCCTTCTCATTTATTCCAGGGACCAAAATGAAATTAAGCTACATTGGTAAAAACATCAAGACAAACTATTGGTTCTTTTTTTTTCTTCTCTCTGTCCCACATTCTCTCCTCCCTTATTCTCTGATTTCTCCTTTTAATATTGTTCTACCTCTCACCTCTCCCCTGTTTCATTTTCATTTCCCCTTCTTCCTAGATATTACAGTAGAAGATATAGTCCTACAGGACCACAGGACAGACACAGAAGAAAGAGGAAAAGATGCTATAACTCTACTTTAAAGAAATAAAAATATATGTATTACACAGATATGGCAGACATGGTAAGCTTTCAGTGATTTAATACCATATGTTTGTGTGTAATACATCTGCTCACTGGTCAAATACTGCTTTCTTCATTGGAAGAATGGGATCTTGATGATCAGTTCTTGCTCTCTGCGCTCACTGAAGTTTGAACAATTCCCTGGTCTTAGTGTATGCAACAGGTTACTTGTTTTCTTTAGTGGTATATCGTTTATGTTTTTTTGTGCTAATCACACATAATCCTTACGTATTGTGTCTTATAATTAATAATATATTGATTTTAACTTAATTTCTAATACATATGATGGATAGTTACAGTATTTGTGGTAATGCTGCAATAGGTAATATGTGGCTATGTGGTGCTGTGCTGAAATAATAACCTGAGAAAATGCAAACACCTGTTTTTTTTTGAAGTATATTTACTTCCGATACAACGCTATACCACTATATACAGTGGTTATTGGCTGTTTACTCTAGTTGATTACTTTTCCTCTTGATGCATGAATGGTCTTCATGGGCCTTGAGACCATGGTACTCATACTAGCAGCCACAGGCCTTGGCACTATAGGACATCAGAACTAACACACTGAATAATGCCATCTCAAGTCCCTCTAACTTTCTCAAATGATGCCTTATTCCAGATAACTTCAAAAGAAACTAAAATTTTAAATGTTCTTAAGAAAATTCCTTTAGGTTCAAGGCATTTTCTCTTCCCTTCCTTCTCCCAGGTGTGTCATCTCTTGCACTGCTATGGGAGACTAATAATTTTTTGTTGTGCCTCTTCAGACCTCTGTGAGAAGACAAGGCATAGAAAAGCATATAGATCCTAGTTCCCTTGTGAAACTGGTATCCATGCTTTTGGTGTGTTCCAGAATCATAGGTTTTAAGATTTGCCTGTGAATATGCATTTTCTACACTTAATAATTTTGAACGTGTGTGGAATGTGACATCTTGTCTTTATTATCTGTATTCTAGCTAAAACAACCAGTTTTTTCACAGTTCTCTCAACACTGGGGCATATATTCTTGTCTGAAAGTTTCAAAACTCTCCAGTTCTCACAAAGACTAAACATTCTAAGCTTCTTTCTTTTGGGAAAGTGAGGTGCTATCAGTGATGGTAATGACCATCAAGGCAGCTGGCAAGCTCCCGCTCCGCTGGTCTTGAGCTCTTTACGAAAGATTGTCTGAATACATTTCTTCAATACATTACAAATTATTAAAAAAGCATGTTTTTTTTTTTTTAATCTTTAACTTCAATGCTCTGGCCTGGCAGAAATTGAGTATATTAGAATAGATACTTCTAAAATGAGTGAAAGTTGCTTTAAAGCTTTTCCAAGAGCTTGGAGTGATCTTTTGTCTGTGCTATGAATTAAAAGGAACTGGAAGAAGTTCATGATTATGTAGACTTAAAATTGTTTGGAGAAAAATTCCAGAGCTGCTAGTAGTTTGCTTGAACTGCCAGTAAGCTTGGTAGGAAGCAAATGTAGAAAACAGTCTAAGGTCTTCTGGTGTTTGACTATTGTAGTAATGAAAAATACAGTAAAATAGGAGAGGAAGAGGAACCTATTAATTGCTGAGAATAGGGGGGGCTCTAAATGAACCAATAAAGAGAAACTAGGCTTGCTTGCTGCATTCTGAGCTTTATTACTGACTAAAGAAATGAAATATAGGATTTATTATGCCTGGAGACACCCTCACTCTGTCAATGAACTGAAGGTGATGAGGTTCTCGTCTGCTTCCTGAAGGGGTGCTAGCTGGATGCAGATTAAATTACACTTGCTGGTACTTCAGACTCTATTTCTGAAGCCTGAATTTTAAAGCCATACGTGCTTTAAATCGTTGTAAGGAAAAATTTTTTTTGGTATTGTTTATTAACTGGACAGTGATCTCATAAGTGGCCTACTCAATAAAACAAGTAGTATAAACCAATTTAACATGTCAAAAGCTAATAAACAATAATACCGATCCAGTTATTCTGTTATTAATTAATAAGGATTAGACTGAATGTGATAAAGTGCTTTTCACCTGCTTATCACAAAGTCCTTTGCAAATCATTATCCCTGCTCCATAGAGAGAGGCTTACATGCCGGAGGTCAATAGTAGGAAATAGGACTTGATTCCACTGGGGCCCGGTCCTGTGTGCTGGGCAGAAATAGCCTGATTACACTGAGAAAGCTGGCCTTTTTTGAAAGCATTATTGAAACTAATGTCATGCACTGGTGCTGGAAAAACAGCTTGACTTAATAAAAATTTCCCTTTTGAATTCTCTTTCAACAATCAATAACATCTTGTTTCCAGTTACTGTGAAATTATTTTTCAGCCTGTTTAGAATATTCAGCAGGAGAAAAATGATCTTTCATTGATTTCAGAATAGTTTCAAAATGTCATGAATTGACATGGAAACCCAGATGTTTTTAATTCTGGGAACTGAGAAATAGAATTTGAAAAGGAAAGCTATTTTGTTTGATGTGCATCCTGAGGAAGGAAGATAACAGAACATTCCCCAGTTCTTTGCTGCACTGTCATTTATACAGAGTAGAAACCTTTTCCTGGCATCTGTGCAAAGCCTTAGGATGATCTTGAAGGAAGCAAAACAAAACCAACCCCCCACAATCATTGTATCTTCATCAACCATTAAAACCCCTATCAAATCTCTCAGAATAATTCTGATTGGTTTTATTTTTCTTATCTTTCTAATTTTTTTCTTCTTTTTTAAATAGAAGGGAAATTTTGTGCAAACCTATTGTGCTGATTTTTGAGATCATATTTTGACAAAAGTCAGGAAATGTGAATTTTAGTTTTCGACAAAGTTCTTAGTCTTACACAACTATGCTTGCCATGTTATACTTGCTTCTTAACCTCAGCAAGCAACATGGCAGGATTTTCACACAAGTCTGGACGGAGAACTAACCTTCAATTTTGATGGTAGTTGGTGTACTGTTATACACAGGATGTGAAGAAGAACACTTACTTTGTGGAAAAGTTGTGCATTGCAGCATCTCTCAGTTCTTCCTCTGATGCCACTGAAGTTAGGTGTAGTGAGACCAGGGATACAGGAAGAGCTGTCACCTCGTTTGATGTAACTGTTCCTCCAAGAAAAATCTATTTTTAAAGGGAATGCATTATTTTTTATGACAACTTAATGCAAGCAAAGTGTGTGACACTTCCTGTAGAAATCTGAATGGGAATCTGCTGTTTATAGGTACTTGAATGCGTGGGTAATTATAAGAAAAGATGGTGTTAAAATAATTGCACTTATGAGACACACAGTATGGATGGTCACAGGTCCCTTATTGCTCTGTGACTTTTTTTGTACCTTCTGGTAATATGGCCTCAATGTGTTTTCACATGTATTGTGGTGTATAGCTAAGTGGTGGTACAATTTGGTCTTACAATTAGCATGAGTTCCATTCATAATTTCATTTCCTTGTGCCATTGCTGGGCCAATAGAGTTTACAGGAATGAATGGTTATGAAGACCATGTGAAAGAGCAATTTCTCAGAAAACTGAGAAAACAAAGGTGTTGGAATTACAACTCTCCTATTTTCATGTTTGTCCAAGCTAACCAAGAGGTAAAGATCTGTGCTTAATGAACCTGTCTTTGAGAAATGTTTGTAATACTTTCTTAACCAGTGCAACCACAGAGGTGTCTAGGTACAAGTTAGATCATAGAAGAGAAGATTATTCTGGCAGTTGGTACGGAACTATCTCCAGCTCTTCCCCTTTTTACCATAATGTCCTTTTGCCCCTCTACTAGAGGAGCAAATTGATCTGCTCCCGTTAGGCTGCCTTTGGATCAAAAGTCTGACTGAAAATATTTCATAACAGAGAACATCCATGATGGTGTTCAGGACATTGTGCAGATAGTTTGCAAATGCAGGAAAACTTTCCAGCATCTTGCCATTAGTAGTGGTATTGGAATCATATATTGAAGGTTCCTGAAATTCAGCTTTCATATATCTCAAGTGTTTTAGCCTTCACTTTCTTTGCTTTGGTAACAGGGCCAGATTCTGCTAGCATAAGAAACAGTATCTGAACACCAAATTTCAGTGACACAGTACAGAAAATGAAAAAAAACAGACAGTTTAAACTGTTTAATGGGCCAGGAACCTACTTTGACAGAAAAAAGCAAAAGTAGCTTGCCAATAAAGGAAAGGTGAAAGTAAGGTTCTCTCTTTCATCTCATCCTCTCAGTTCAAGCTTTTTGTTCCAGGAAAAAATGGATTTCTGTAGAAAAATCCAATTATCATCCTGTCTCTGTAATCAGAGCTTCCACAGTATAATTTAATTTCACAATTACTGCTGATTCACCTCTAAGTCTTCAATAGAAAAATGGTTTTTCACTTTTGCATAAGAATAAGGTCTCATTTATAATTCCTGAAAAAAACCTTTCTATTAAAGATAACATTATCTGTTGGTGTAACTATGCGCTTTAGAGCTCAATTATCTCATGCTGGTAACCATTTTAATATTTTCTGCTCTGAGGCTTACGGTTGTTGTCCTGTGAAGTGCATTTTATAGTATTAGTGTTTGTTTTACTAATTGTTGAGAGTGCCAAATCTGACATATTTGAACCAGAGATTTCAACGCACTTTCCTTACCATTCCGTTGTCAACTTTGAATTCTTCAGCTGAGCCCTTGAAGTTCTGCACATCGTAGTGCTCAGCTAAGAAAAAGAGGTGCTCAGAGTGTCCTGGTGCTTTCAACTCCACCTGAATTCAAGGGAGTTCATGATGTGCTCTTCAAAGACTTGGTTTTTGGTAGCTTAAAGATTTCAAACCACTTGGATAACTTGGATAATCTGGGCATTTCTTTCCTCCATATCTGTGCAAAGGGTAGTAAAACACTTAACTGCTGTTTTAAAATGTTGGAGAAGGTGGGGGATTTATATCTGTAGTACCTGTGCTATCATATGCTCATCTGTGTTGCTTGAGTAACTCTTCAACACTGCATTCTTTTTCAGCTGTTGTTTGTCTCCTCACTTTAAAATATTATTTCTAGCAATATTTCTCAAGGTTTTTATGAATGTTGGTAACTCAGTGGGCTAGAGTTTGCTGAGTTGGGGGGCAGAAGCTTTTCATTGATACACTTACTCTTGGCCATTAGCCTTGGGATTTGAAAGCTTGTTATTGTAGTCACTCTCCTCATGGAATCTTAAATTATTTTAAGTAGGGAGGAACCTCAGCAGGTCATCTGATCCAAAACCCAAGTCTAAGTAGGTCTAACTTAGGCATTAGATCGTGTTGCTAAGGGCCCTTTGCAATCAAGTTTTGATTATCTTTGAGGATGGAAATTTTAATGTCACCAGAAAATTCTGTTCCACTTCAGTGGTGCAGGACTTGGACCTGAATGTATTTTTGCCTAAACAATTTAAGTCAGCATTCAGATGGTCATCAGTGTCAGCATTTCTGTGATGAGACTGTGATTTGGGACAGCTGTCAAAAAAGAGTTGTATTTTATATCTGTGTGGCATCAAATGGCATGATGAAAAAGTAGTACTTGAGACTCAGAAAAGATTTTTTCCTACACAAGAATGATTCCTTTCCCTTTTAGTGCATGAAATCTAAACAAGTTCATGAATATTGCTGCTGTGTGTTCCACTAATACCAGATAAATATGCATGTTGAAAGACAACCCTGTTTTGAAGTACTTATTGATACAAACTTGTAAAGGGAATGATGGCAAAATGTGAATCCCACTCTAGTTAATAGCAGTTTTATTGTTGACTGCACTATAGCTAAGATTTGGTTTCATGAAAACATTTAAAAAAATGAAGGTCTGAAGGTTCGAGATTTAGCACTAGTGTTTTTTTGTTCCTTCTTTTGTTGTCAGGACAATTCTTATAGCTTCAGAAAGTGAACACTGGCCAGAGATTTCATTCAACAGGCTTTTAATCTAGGTCCATGACTGGCTGGAAAACAGTCTGTCTTTTAGAGGACTGCTGATGCTTTATTTAAAGCCTTACAGTAAGAAAAAAGAATTTGTCACATCACTTGGGAGTTTCTTCTCCTAGTTAACCCCATTTATGTTTAAAAATATACATTCTATTTCATGTTTGAAATTGGGTGACTTTGGTTTCAATAGGTTCTTGTTATATCTTTGTCTGCTTCACTGAAGAGTGTCCTAGTATCTCTATTTTGTTTCTTAACATAAATTAACCTCATAAATAAGCATAAATGGATTGAATAATGGGACACTGTCATATAATACTTTAAGACTTAAACACATAGGATGTGATTTTTTTTTTCTATACCATGTACTAGTTGTGCTTGTATCTGTAAACATTTCAGTGTAGTTATTTTTTACTTTATGAAAAAGAAATCAAACCCAGCTGAATAGTCTATTAAGAGCTGATTTCCATTGGCCAAACTTACACATTTAAAATAATTTTATAACAGACAACATTTTAGCTACATAAAACTGGTGTATATGGAATCTGCTTATGTGGATTAAATATGTCTATTTCAATTAAGTTACTGAGATTTGCATTATTGCATACGGTTCTCCTAAAGTTAACTAAATATGAACTAGGGCAAATGATTACACCTTAGAAATGTCAATATACCACTTCTGTATTGCCATAGAGGAAAAAATGACAGAAGGATTTGAGACTCAGAACTTTATTTTACAGAGTTATGTCAATAATGTATAATTTCTGTGTGGTATCTCTGTTCTTTCCAACTCACAGGATACATTTCAGCAGAAAAAGGTACCAGTTTCAAAAGCAAAACAGATGCATTTTATTTTCTCATATCTGTTTTGGAGTTCTGTGTTTTTAGGTGTTCCTTTTGGCAGCAGGCCAGGTTCAGTGGAAAAAATCTTTTTCCACATCTTCCCTCCTGGGCTTTACATAATCAGGGTGCAGTAAGGAATGGGGGAATGTGTGGCATCTAATGTCAGGAAAATCATTCAGTTTTATTGTGACCTGTATTGCGGGAAATATGTAGTCACATTGCTTTCCTAATTTCTCTTCCATGCTGGCTCAGTGCCAAAACAGATTTAGGAAGAGCAGAATCATCTGGAAATGTTCTTCCTTTTGTTATTCTTGTTTTCGCCAAATTTTCAATTAAAAGTGTTCAGCAAGCCAATAAACCTGCTTTTTAAAAAGTTTTTGCTATTTGGAATATTTATGCACATATATATATATCCTCACTTTGTGTACACGCATCAGTTTTGGGAATGTTTTCCATGGAAAGGCTTCTTAAGACCAGCATAAAATTTTTAGAGAGCAGAGAGAGAAGCAAAAATTCCTCTAAGGGGAACAGTCATATAGCATACGAAAGAGTGAGACTCCAGTCCAAACCGAGCAGAGCTGGTCCTTAAATGTGTATTTCTTCCATCCTACATGGACACACTACCACTTGCTTTATATAAATCTCTCTTATAAGGACCTCTCTCTCTTAAGAAAAGAGATTTAGGCATTAATAAATCTCAAAACTTTAAAATCCATAGTGAGTGATAATGTTTTCTGGACAGCTGCACTTTTTTTATTCCTTCTACCCTCATGATTTGTTTGACCCTTCCTAGGAAAATAGAAAAGCTTTCTGAGGTAGTTCAGTCTCGCAGTATTAAGAGCACTGCTCTAAGTCTAAAGCATGTAATAACAGCCTCAGTAACAACCTGGAGCTGGTGACTTACCCTGTTAAATGAACAAAGAAAATGTGATTTTTCACATACAAAAGAAAGCTGCATAAGACATAGACCCTGTCTGGTAAAAGACTCAGTTTGTTCATTGAAAAGCTATTCAGGTATTCTGTGATCATTTACTTGTTAGTCTTCAAGGTAGAAGTAAATTATATGAGCCATTGTCCTTTCTGTGAGAATGAGAACTTTTCCGAAGAGAAGGAGCTTAATGAGAATGTGACCTATGGCCCGTCTTAAAATGTTTAAATGAGGAAAAAAGAAAAAAAAAAGAAAAAAAAAGGCAATAAACCGCCTGTCATCTTCAAAACGTTTGGGGCTGAGATGTGCTCATCAAACACTTCCTCTCTGCATCTTGAGGAGAAAGGGTGAACAGACTCTTTTTGTATTGTATTGTATCTTTGAGCTAGAAGCTAATAGAATTTAATTCAGTTTTAAAATGTATGCTGAGCAGGGAGGAGAAGTGATTTTCCCCCCTGTCCCCCATGTGTGATAGATGACACATTGGTTGAGTTTATCACAAAAAGATATAATTAGGAAAAAGGAGGTAATGCTTCAGGTAGAGGAGAAACAGCTTGCTGGGCCCGACATTGTAACACACAGTGATCAGTTAGGGAGACAGGCAGAAAGGGGGACTAATGCATAAAGCTCTTGATTACAAGAGGTAGACTCGCTTATCGACCAGAATTCTCTTCCAAAGGACAACTTACATGATGGGTTAGGGCAATAGCAAGCAGATTCATCAAAAAGTTTCAACTTACTGTTTCATGTAAAAACAACCCCCCCCCCCCCAAACAAAAAAACCACTGCAAAGTGGTAAAGCTAAGCTGACTGACCTCAATTAGACAACACCTTTTGTGGACTTTCATTTTAAGCCTTGAGATTTGTATGGACAACTATGAATTAAACTGCTGAATTGCCAATGCTCCCGATGAAACAGAGCATCTGCAAAGACGGTTATGATCTCTTAGGCAACTTCAGTGTCAGATGTTAAAAGCAATGTTGGCACTGGAAGCCAGATTGCAGATGGATTGTGCTGGTATCCAGGGTTGCACTGGGTAAATGTGTAGGCCACACATTTTAGACTAAAAGTTTAAGGCCTCTGCATTTAAATAGCTCTATATAGTTGTGTCTTGTTCCAGATAACAGACAGCTGAATGAATCTSTTGTCCAAAGTCTCTGTGATCTCTCTTTGGGAAATGCTCTGAGAACTCTGGCCTTCTGTTTTGAAGACATTTGTTTTCTATTAATAGATCACAAATCGTGGAGAAGGTAAGGAGAAATTGAGCCCAAAGTTGGAGAGCTAGACTACCGTTTATCAAAGGGTTTGTTATTTGGTAGTTTGTGAGGATCAATAGAGAATCTATGGAATTAGCATGACATGATATAAATAAAAGTACTACTGAGAAGAGACTGAGTGTTTACAAGGTTGTGATATTCTCCATTCCATAAGTTGTCTGCAAAATACAACTTTTTTGAAAGAGGTGATTAAATTTATTTAACAGTGACTTGTCTTGGACAACTTAGCTGTGAAGAAAAGTACGGTATATGCTCCAAAGGTGCTTCAAAACATTTTTCTGCAAAACTCTGGCATTTAAAGATCCAAGAGTTCTAGTGTCTAACTATAAGAAAATTGGGATTGGAAATAGCAAATGCATATTTAAAGCTACTGGATCTTGAGAACATGCTTTGTTCTTTGGCACAATAAGATATGTTTCTGAATAAGAGAGAAGCTTCCTTGCTTCATACAGCAAAGTGCTGTAATTTTACTATGAAGCCTGGACCCCAACAAAGAAAAGTGTGGCAGTACTGAAGCTTCCTCTAAACTTTTCTAATATGATTAATAATATTACAACCCCCTTTTTTCATTTTAGTATGACTCTCACAGGCTGTGACTCTCTAATGTCTTGTTCAAGTTGTTTTCCTTTAACCTTGCCCCGATTCCTGTCAATTCATCTTTGCCTTCCATTTTCAGAGATCAGCAAGTAATGCCCTTTTTCATAGACAGGTCAATGAGGATCTTGGAGACGTCACTTGATCGCATCAGACATCTATAATACTAGAAATGTGTTTCAAGTATGATGGACACCGATCTGATTCTCTTAGGTACACTGGTTCTTTCAGAGTATCTAAGAAGTCACTTTCAGCCCAATTTTGGCATGTTTTCTTTACTATTGAAATTGGGCTGGCTCATATTCTCACTTCTCAATACTCACAACCAAAATTATGTGGTGATTTGCAGATATGCTTTGATTACCTGAATTGTAATGAGAAAATGTTGAGTATATCCTAGCCAGACCTGCCTGGATGAAGTAGAGCGTGTTGTCTTTGGACTGTGTGCTTTACAGTGCTTTATTCCCACCTTTCATGAAGTGCTTGGCAAAGGGGATTGCCAAAGAAGTTTTTTGAATCAAACATTCGTGAAAAAGCAGTGCCTTTTATCTAATCACTGTCTGTGGAGTGGCTAAATAGGTTAGCGTGATAATCTCGAGGGTTAGTCTGGAAAGAGTAAGGATATTTGTTGCCATTTAGGAGAGATATCTGTGAAATACTGAAACCAAAGTGTTCCCTGTCCCTCATGTTTGATCTCCATTAAAGACTAATTTCAATCTCTCATATATTTCAGGGGTCTATTCAAATTATGTGCCAGGAACTAAAGACAAACATCTTCAGTATACAACTGAAAAAAAAAAATTTTTCCTGTGACTGCCAGCCTAGCAAATTCATTTTTGACCCTGGAAGTCAAATCATATTCTTTACTTCTCTTTCATTACCAGTAATAAGTGGCCAGCAGCTCAAATTATGCTCCCAGAGAAGTGCATAATCCATTCTGATGGCTGCTAGCATCAAAGCAAAAACAAAACTGGTTTGTCACTAGGCAGTAACTTTGATAGCCCTGCAGAATAAGAGACTCTCAGGAGCAGCAAAACGCTGATGCTCACTGAAATAAAAAACGCTGTTACGACTACAGTGAAATTGTATGGCTACAGTTTTAAGGCACAGAGTAGGGAAATAATTGATAAGCATAGATGTTGCTTGCATATTGAAAAATAAGTTTATTTTTCAAAGAAAAATGAAGATCTCTCCAAGGTTTTGATGTTGACTCATCAGATACCATAAGCTCATACCTGGTACAGGAAAGCTGGCTTTTTCATTGATGATATAGGATGGTCTAGGGCCCCTGAACGGGGCTCTGAGGGACAGCTGTCTCAGAGGGATACGTCTGCTAGGCTGGTGCTCTGTGTGCTCTGAACGCATCCCTTTCTAGCATCATGTGCCCCCTCCTCTCCCCTGCCTTGAGCACCATGTTTCCTATGCTCAGCGAAACAAATCATTTGAACAAGGGCCAAAATCCGTCCCTGAGGATGTTCAAAACCCTCAGATCTGGGCCTGAGGTACTCAGCAGCACCTAAGCTTTGCTTACACTATAGATGCTGCAGAGGCTCACGTGACCCCTGTATAGGGAGATAGTAAATCATGTAACAGCTACTGTTAGCTGTTTCCTGCACCTGTGTCAAGTGCAAGGACAGAGTAACTGAGAGCTGCAGCTATTTTATTCATTTGTTCACAGCATCACAAAGGATTTCTGTGACGGGTGACCTAGGAATGCAACTGGCTGTTGGTTGTTCGTCTTGAATTTACCCAAACCAAAAGGACCTTTGTATAAAGCCAGAATATGGTGATCTGTGCATAAATATATATACCCATATAAAAATATATATTATAGAAAAATATATGGTATTTCTCTTGAGAAATGAAAATGGTAACAACACTGCAAATACTTGGCAAAGTGAACTCCCTAAATAGCTAACCATTTTACAAGACCTAAACTTAGATAGTCAAAAAGAAGGATTACTTCAAATTGGCCAGTTGAACAAACAAAATTATGAGGATGCAGATTTTTAAACAGCAGGCTATAATTTTAATGCATTTCGGTGTTTATGAAAAGCTGTGATATTTTTCTCAGGAAAACTCAATAAACACAGCAGAACAAAGTAATTAATGTTATATAATAGATCAGCAGGCTCAACCTCACTGAAGATTCAGTCAAACAATTCAGTTAAGTTACCTGATTTTCATTCTGATTTTCTCTAATTTACACTAATTTTTGCTTATGTACTTGTATTCATTTTAGTGGCATAACATCCAAATTGATCCCCCTCTGAGATTAAGGACAGATAATGCGTCAAGAATAGTGAATCAGTCAAAAAAATCTTTTCATTTAATATTGAACAAGGATGAGAGGATAGTGTGTTATGCCCTGGTGTCTCCTATTTTTCTGCACTCTGGTGCAGAGCTTATATTCAGAACATTCTCCAGCTTTCCACCTCTTTAGTGTATGTTCTTTCTCCCTCATACTGTGATTCTGCATTGATGTAGCTTGCCTCACATCAGTAAAAGACCTGTGATAAAAATATCAGCATTAAGAGAAATAATCTGCAAAACATTAGTGTGTACAATGTAATATGATTACAGTATGACCATCCAAGTCATCATGAAAAGGAATCACAGTTTCATTAGCTTCAAGGAAATTAGTTGCCAGTATTAGACAATGATATTTGATAAGTCATTGTCTTACCTCAGCATTAGGAAAAAACCTGCAGGAGCTGGATGGTAAAAGCTGCTAGCAACAGCAGATACTGTCCTAAAGACTGGGATGTTCATTGAATCAAAGTCTCTGGGTTTGGAATTCATTCAACTGCTGATGGAATAGCATGCCTTAAACAGGGCTGGTAATAGTTTAACTAAGTAAGATGCTCTTTCAGGCCATCCCACTTTCACTTTGAAAAAAGAATCTAATCTCATCAAAACAAAAATTGAAAATATCTTTTCCTCTAAAGAAATAAAAATCATAGATTTTAAAGAAAGTGTTTTTCTTGATGCTGACACCTTTATGGATGCTGGTCTCAATAAAGTTTGAAATGATTTAATTGCAACTTTTCCTTCTAAGACCATTTTAGAATTACTTGGCACTAATTTTTATTTTTCCTAATGTAACACTTTTTTGTGGCATTCTTTTGTTTATTGTCTGTCCAGTTGGGGCAGTGTAGTTCACAACGATAATCAAACAGACTCACGCTTGCGTTAATTTTGGTTGAGTAGTTCTATGTAAAATTATCTTCCTACTCTCATTGCTCAATTTTGCATGCAGAGACTGGGCCAATTTGTTTTGTTTCTGAGCAGATGGCTGGGAAATAATGAAGAACAGATAAAGCCAAAATTCTGTCTTTAACACACCTGCCTATGCAACCAAGTAGCAGAGGCAGTGACATAAATTGCTCTGAAAATGATTCACAGTGACATGTTATGCGTTATAGCAGTGGGGAATTGTTCAGCAGGCATAAGAAGTTTTTCTTCAGTGACATCTAGGCTCTAGTTCTGCAATAGGGAGCCTGCAATGTTGCTCTGTTAACATCAAAAGAAAAAAACCTAAATTCCAGAACAGTGTATCGATGGTTTGGAGAGTGGAAATCTTTTCCCATGAAGACTCTTGTGTCTGAGGCTTTTTGGTCTTATTTCTTTGGCCCCATTCTGGGCAGAAGGTATAAAATGTGATATAAGCTTTTTTGTTTTTCTTTCATGGAAGGACTGTGAAACAAATTTTTAAGCATGATGGATGGTTGCCTGGAAAGGTCTTATCAGYATTTGTTTCTCTCTGGAGAGAGAAAAATTGACACGAGCCTTTAAGGGTAGCTGCTGGAGACCCTTTGCCTCACTTCTCCCCCTATTGCACCTGGCTGCCAGATGTAGTAGGGCTGCTTCTGCCTGTGTGCTTCATAGCCTGTCTGCTCCTTGATATATTACTGTGCAAGGACTGTTCTTGCTGATTACACCTAAGGCTTTTCCTTCTGTGATACCTGTTTCCAGCTTACACTTCCATACTTACACCTACCATTCAATTAAAACACCAGACAACTATTTAAATCCATACCTGGCATCTATTTCCTCTCTTGTCTTCAGTGGGAAAATGTGAGTTTATTGCAGTCCAATATCTGGACCTGCATTTCTTTGTTGTGATGTGATCATCATCCAATGTAAGTGACATTGCATCATACTGCAATCTCACTGAAGTCTAACACCAGTGAGTTTGATTAGCAGTTAGTTCTAGAGAAGTCATATAGAGAGCAAAGCTTTTGTAAAAATATTTTGTATCATATATATGCGTGTGTGTGTATATATATATATATATATATATAGAGAGAGAGAGAGAGAGAGAGAGTATGGTATATAGATAATGTGAATAGATATGGGTATATATCCTAACTACATATTACATAAAGCCCAAAGAACTTCACAGTAAAGAAAAATTCATCCAGCATAAGAGTATCCACCTGTAAGATGAAGGAAGAATGACTGGGGCAACCAGCTTTATGGAAAAGTAGAGAAACAGAAACAGAATGGTGTGTGAGGTACAGAAAAAGGAGGATCACAGAGAGAGCAGTGAGAATGTGTCATCACTAAATTTTCTTTGCAATATTGAGTAAGCTCAGTTCAGATCCAGATCCAGACATATTTTGGTGACACTGGAATGAACTGATGCAACGCAGCATTTCTAGGGTTTTGTTGATTTGATTTTTGCTTTGAATTTTGCCTCTCCAACTCCCCCCCCCCCCCGTGGTTTGCATTCAGAGAGACCTAAAAGCTCAAATTCAAACTGCCAAACTGAAGACACAATGCCAGGCTACAGCTTGTAAGCATATGAGGTTGCTGCATTTCAGTGTATTCTGGGAGTTTGCTCGAACATTCACGTGGCATCACTCACTGAGTTAAACATCCATGCAAGAGCTTCAAGCCTTTTTTTTGTTTTTAGAGAAAAACAATAAAAAAAAACAGGCTAAATTTCAGGTTTGTTGCAAAATCAAGAGAAATTTCTTTTTGATCCAGATTTCCTAGGAGTTTTTTGTACTTTTTAAATTAATGGCCATCCTCTGCTTGGGGCTATGGAAACTTGCTACTGATATATGTATGCTAACTTATTATGCTAAGAGCAATAAGCAGCTTTAAGTTTTGAATTCAGTATAGGAAGAGTTCAGTAAGCCCAGTGGTAGTAGTAGTAACGCTGGCTCAGGCAGGGGGAGAACTGCAGAGAAAAATGCTTCCTCTCTTCTTGCACTCTTTCTTAGACAGCCACTAATGGAGAGAGAATACTGGGCTAAACTGACTTTGGTCTGAGGTGATAGAACTGTTGTTTTATTCTTGTACTTTGGTTGATATTCCAAGTCTCTCACAGGTCAGAAACTTGGGAGCTGATATGATGTGAAAGCATCAGAGATTGGTAGCTCAAAGCAGTATACATCCTACATCCCATCAGAGGTGACAGACTAGAGTCTGAGAAGATGAAGCTGGGGAGTTTGGCCTCACCAAAACCTTGGTGCTCAGGTTCAATTCCCCTGTTAAGCCCTGGACAGCTGGAAAGGATGGAAAAGCTGGAAAGGATGGAAAGATCTTCATGTTCTTTTCCTGCTGTGGGAAACAGAAAAGTCCTAAAGTTTATCCCAAAAGCGTGAAATTAGAAACAACCAAAGTGTTGTCAACTGAAATTTGAATGACTTCTTTTTTCTTATTGTGCTTGTTGTCACCATTCTGGAGCACTGGAAGCTGATGTGAAATAGGGATAACTGAAGAATATTTGGAGAATAAATTATTCCTAGTCTTTATAAGAGACATGTTTGAAGAGCGCACGGTACCTAGACCTGTTCTGAGGTAGGCCTACACTACCTAATCAACACCACAATGGATTGTCATGAAATGATCCCATGTTCTCATGATTTCAGAGAGCCGCTCACCAGGGCTGAGACCAGATTGTCCCTATTCCCACTGGCACTCCCTGTAATAGGACTTCCATTTTTAAATTATGAACACACTTAGGTCAGAAACTAGAAGGTTTCTAGCAAGAAGGCTATATAAAGCTTTCATTCCTTCATCTGCTTGGAATCATCTTAAGCTAAACTTTAAGGAAGTGTCATATGAATTTCCCCAATTCCAGACTGGCATCAGTCTGAAGAGAGTCCTGTCATTGCAGCTAAAGGCTGCGGTGGGTTCAGTGTTAGCCAAAGACTGAAAGAAATAATTTAGTTTCCTTGCTTGATGTTACTGTGTCTGTGTCATTGGGGAGAAAATACAGAAAATCAAACAATGTCAGAAAGGATATGCTTTCAGGACTGCCAAGAATTCTTGAGAATATAGTGATAATCAGGAAATGCATGTTGTCCGGGGATGGGGGGGCTCTGCCCACACCAGGTCTGACCTGGCTGCATCCTACCCTTGTGGATGGGGACAAGACCTTTCTCCAAGCGTGTGTGTATGCACACATGCACACACCCTGACTTTCACGTCGGTGAAAGGCATGCAAGGGTTTTACTGCTGGATATATTGTTTGGGTTTAGGGTGCTGGTATCCCTGTCTCCTCTCCAACCTAGAAAACACAATGACCATACGGAGGGCAGTGTGCAGCGTGTGTATTTGCTGTTGTGCTGAGCCTAGTGTGCAAGGTCCTGTGCCCCTGAGCAACCTAACCACAAACTCGGCCTGGGGCAGAGTGACTCAACTGGATCTGCGAAATAATCTGATGGATTTGGGCTCTTGTGTTGTAGACATGTAGTCCTGAAGATATGTTCATTCTTGTGATTTTTGTCTTGCCTTATACTAACAAAAGGTAGCAATGGAGAAATCAAACTTTATTAAAAAAAACCAAAAAACAGAATATTAAAAGATACACCTAAAATAACAAGAATGTTGTATACCTTAGCACAGACAGTATACTATGAGGGCCATCTTGTGGTCAGAGAAAGTTTATTCTCTGTGAGCACAGGAAGAATTGAATATTCTTAGATATTTATTCTATACCTGAAGATACTGTCAGCTAGATTTTAATAGTTAGAAATTGGCTGAAATCTGCTTTATGGAACAGAGCAGCTCCACTTATTTTTCAGGTCATTAATCCTAGTGTAAATGACAGCTGTGTTAGCTGTGATGCTGGGCCAATGCTGTGAACAAAATTGTGTTCTAGGGGTTGGGAAGGTTGTTGCAGGACTAATAACTGGATTCAGAGCTTTTCCTTGATGAATATTTCATATCTGTTTGTCTTGGAAACCTCTTTCATCCTCTATTGTAGAAAAGCTCTTTGAAATCCATGGATTAAATACCATCAGAATGCTAGAGATAAGAACACTATTACCACTTAAATAATACATCAAAACGAGAATCAACATTCATTTAATGGTTATCATCCAAAGAACTTACTCTGTACTAGGTAGGGTTTTTTTTCTCAATTCCATAGCTCTATATTCTTTAGCCAGTATTCTCTATATGCCAGTATTCAGGACAGAAGACTAAAAGCACTGAATTAAAAGTGAAGCCTGTCCATGCAAGTCAAATGTATTTTCCATCACAGACATGAAAAGTTGAATATGATCTTTTTTGTATCATCTCATTCAAAGTCAAAATTACTCCATTGCCCTTTTTTGTGCTTCTCAGTGAATCCAAATGTCTCCTGAAGAAGCCAGGAGCTTTCCTCTAACACATCCCCAATGTGAACAGTCAGCCAACAGCACTGGGCAGGCACAGCTTTGCTTAGTTTATAGGACCATGATCCGTGGTTGATTAACTGGGATTTTTTGGTTCTAGGAGAGGTGTGTTTACAAAAAAAACACCTGTGCCATATGGTACAATGGCGGTAGGTCTGCTGTAGATAAGTCTCAGTGAACAAACATTTTTCTCATTTGTCAGATAGCATTTGTCCACACATAACTGACTTTTCTAATAACATTGACCATTCCTTATTGTGCCATTTTGCTGTTAGTTATGGATTATTTAATTTTTTTAATGTCTCTGTAATGGTTCATTTGCTTTCTAAAATTATTCTTTAATGTCATTGTGCAGAGGGAGAAAGACTGAGTTGCTTTCTTCTGCAAGGAGCTGTTGATAGATTGAGAGACGCTGGCTGCTGAGCACTGCTGTAAATATTCACTTCCTCAGTTCTGCAGGCTTAGCCCCCTTGTGTAGGGTATTTGGGAATATCTGAAAGTGCAGAATATGAAAGAAGAGCAGAGGAGCTTGCTTCAGCTTCCAAATGAAAATAACTGATTACAAAACCCGTATTTGAAAGGCACTGTTTCCCCAGGGATCTTTTAAAAGTTAAGCCAGCCACGCTGCAAGCAGACGTGTACCAGGCATATCTGTGGGTCGCCAGGAGTACGGGAGTGCGTCCTTCGTGGGTGGTGGATAGTGTGTCTCCCCAAACTCCCAGCTTTATTGCGCTCAGTCTGCCTTCTCAGCAATACTGTCAGCTGCAGTGCCTGCAGAGATGGGTTGTCTTCACTAGTCATTAATTAAGCCCATTAGAGCTTCCACTTGAAAGGAGGTCTCATCTGCAGCCATCACACAGTAAGACTCAGTTGGCCCTGGCTGTTGTTATGAGCACAAGGGTGATGAAGCAACTTCCCTTTTGGATGCCTGCCCAGAGGAAGAACCACTGGTCACCTTTCCAGGAGGGAAATGGGAGAAACAACAGAGTAGAAGCACATGTTCCCTGTAGCAGATGTCCCTTCTCCCTTTTCAGCTGTTTTGCATGACTAGAGCATATACTGTGCTTTCACAGTGCCCTCTGCTGCAGGCTCATGATCTAAGTCACAGCAGAATTCTCTGTCTGCCATAAAACAGTTGGGACTGTAGGTATTTCTCATTGGGTCAGTCACCAGCACATGTCTGCCTATGTCTATGGGAAAAGAAATCCCTGACACACTAAAGGGATTGTGAGCTAGGACTGAGCTATGGCATTAAAGTGTATTTAAGAATTTGTATTTTTTGAAAAAAGACCCTTCATCTTTCAGAGTACAGCATGCTAGAGTCCTTGTTAGAGACATTTTTGAGGAGTTTGCTTGTGGCACTGAAACACTGTGATGCTCCCACAATCTGGCAGACAGTGTATCATATAAGTACATAATTAGTGGACACAGCACACTTTCTTATTTTCTTCTGTGGTCTGGTAAGAATAGAGAAAACTCTGAAGAACTTCAGATTAGAATCAGTTCAAATAAGACTTTTTTTTTTAAATGAAAGTGTGTGTGTGTGTGTGTGTSTGTGTCTGTGTCTGTGTTTGTGTTTAAAAAGGAGAAGTTCATTTTTATTTTTAGGTGCACATAAGCATTTCGAGAAAATATAAATGTACAATAAAAAAGATGGGAATTCTTATATGAAAGTATGTGGCTGTATTATTCTTGTTGGGATTTCAGGTGGCTCAGAACCTTGTCCTTTCACCTGCATCTTTTGCTTCAAGTCCTGATTGAAAGTCTGTAGGAAAACTCAGTGGACAACTGCTTTCTCTTACTTCCTCACTTCCCATCTGATGCAATTGAGATCCTTGAACTGTAAAATGTCTGGGTCTAAACTCTCTTGGGACTCTGTTAGCGTACAGGTGTGTGAGAACTTGAGGGAGCATTTTGACACACTTGTCCAGCTTTTGGAGGTGTAAAGATATTTGAGTCCAAGGGCAATTTACAGGACTTGTCTTTGCACTGATGTTTTGTCAACCTGTTGAACCTTTTTTGAGCAGATGGAGGAAACCTGATTTCAGTTTTCTCAGGGAACTTGTACTGAGGATTGGAGGAGTCAGTGGCCTGGTGTGTGGGAGCAGCCAGCTCTGAAACCCTTTGGGTATGGAGGACTGTGGTGTGAGTAGGCTGTGCTGCTGAGTTTTATGCCTTGGGTAGCACGTATGCAAGACAAAAGGCTGAATTCTTTTTCTGATTGTGCCAACAGGATTATTTACTCCTTTCTGCTTTTTCATTTAATTGAGATAGTGGCAGGATTTAAGTATATCTCCTGCTTGTTCATTTCTATTTCTGACAGCATTTGTTGTAAGTGGCAAGTGCACAAAATTATAGCTCTTTAGCGGTGAGAAATCTGCTTGCTGCAATCAAAATTAGACAATTAGATACTTGACAACAGACTTTGGTGTTTGCACAGAAGTACAGAATAAATGAAACGTGTCAGGAACGATTCTGATGCTGTACCCAAGCCTTTGGGCACACCTTGCAAGACCTCAGGCCAGGTGTTCAACTCTCCCATCCTCACAGTGTTGTGCAGTATGGACTCCAGTGCAGATCACAGTCCTGCTTTTGCCATTTTCCCAATTTGACTTTTCCCTTTAAACTCTCAGTAAGAAAAATGGCTGAAACGCACAACACAGGAGCTTAGCTTGAGACTGCTGCTCAGCTGGGACAATTGCTTAGGATGACTGAGCTTAGCAAAGAAGATTTGGCTTCTGGAGCTAAAGGGAAAGTGAACAGATGGATCAGTAACCTCAGCCTCATATGTTTGCCAAGGTTTTATTTACTGCATTGCCACTTGTTATCAAAATGCAACCACTGAAAGAAGAAACAATGTTTTTTCATCTATGACAATGCTACATGTTGTGTCAGGTGCCAAGACATTTCAGAGGATTTAATCTGTTCTCTGGAGGGATTGTAGCTGCATTGCTTTCCTTCTTGTAGGGAATAATCTCCCCATTGCAGAAAATACAGTCAATCATCTATCTGCTACCCTATATAGCTAGAGCCTCATCATGTTTTCATATTGATAACAAAAAATAGTGATCAATGACATGTTCCTCAATGTTAAAATGTTCGCAAAGTTAGGAAAAATTATCACTGCCCAATTCACAGACCAGGCCTCATCAAAATAATTTTTAAAATTGTTTAGCACTCGTTGATATTTTAAAAATTAGAAATATTACTAGGTAGGTAGAAATATTTCTCCCTGAGCTTCTGAAAACTTTTCTAGCCTTTCTGTCAAAGATACACTTAAAACACATAAGTAATAAACGTACTTACAGTTTTTTAATTAAGTTTTTCACATGATCACACAGTTCTAGGAGTTGGACTTTTAGAAAAACACCTGATAATGGACATATTGGCAACTTAACAAATTATTTGTATTCTTAAAATGAGAAAGGAATAGTGACTTGTGACTTGTTTGAGGCACAAAGTCTCAGAATAAGCACTTCTTGAAGCCCTGTTATATACCTAACAGGGCTTCCATCAACAGGGTGTGAGAGAAATTTCTTCAGCTCTGCCACAGTTGGCTCATATTTTGTATTAAGGATATGCTCATCTATATTTCAGAAGGGGTTAATATAATTAATTATTAATAGTTACTTTGATAAAAGCAGATCCGCATGTTATTATAAATAACATATGGATGAGCAAATCAGTATTAATGGCATGTAACTGTATGTAGTACTTTCTATTGATGTATGTTTAACCATGTGGAACTTAGAGCATTCATGTATGTAGCATGCTCTTAACATTTTAATTAATTAGTTTATCTAAAACAGTAATATAATATGGGGCCCTGTGGCATTGGTGCTAGGTAGTTTATTATCACCCTGCTAGCTTTCTGGCAAATAATGCACAAATTTTTCTCTGTACGAACTCTCCTTGGATTTGCTAAGGAGTGGGAGAAAGGGAAAAAGGAAAGGATGTAAAATAAGAATGCTATATTTGCAACTTATGCTCACTTTTTGTCCCCTGCAACAGTATAGGTTTGATGTAATATTTAAATGCAAGTAAAGCAAAGTCATTGATACAATTTCTTTCTTGTGCCATGATCTATTTAGGCTGAATTCTGTTGACAGCCGAATAACAGTGTTACCTGCCAGTATGATTACAGCACTGTCCACCTTCATTTTCAAATCCAATTTGCATTTAATAAAATGAAAGATGAAAGCAACCTGGCTGAAAGTGCATCATCAGCACCAGCTTGCTGAATAATGGATTTGAAAGACTGGAAAGAAGTCACCAAACTAGTTACAATGTTGGAGTGAATCTAAGGCAGGGAAACTTCAGCATGACTTATTGCAAGCTGATGACATAAATCATCCGGGAGAGGCCAGGGAAGACCAGCTACTGAGCTTATTTATTGTAGATAAGATTGACATTAATGAGGTGGGGGAGCRGAACGCATTCTTCTGAGATCAAAATCCTGGTGCGTCCTTCAGAGTAGCGGGGCCTGTTCAGAGAGCGCTAGAGCCAACGCGTCCAGAAAGACCCCTTGCTCCAAAACACAGGAGTGTTTCCTGCCAACTGTAATATCACACCAAAGTGATATTACACTATACTACTGTGCAGTACCAGGAAATGCAAGAACTGAAAACAGTCCAGCCATGTTACCATGGGCTACCTCACTGTACTGGCAGGGTCAGCAGGCATATTTCAGAAGTAGAAATAGGTGGATGAATACTATATAGCTGTTGCTGCTTTTACAGCTTTGCTTTACTCAGTTGATATTACCTATTTTCCCTCAATTTTGACTGCATTTCTATAGTGCTGCTATGGGTTTGACAGTTGTGGGGAGGCGCTCATAGCAATATTACTTAAGAATGCATTGTTTGTAGTAAAGACAAAATCAATCCCATGTGAAAAATGCTGGGTACCTCTTACTTTAATTCTTTTCTTTGGGCACAGGCAGAGAAAATATTTCAGCTGTGGTTCATGCAGATTGAATTATTCCTCCTGTGAACAGAGAGGACTGAAAGTTCCTCTGTGTTTTTTGGGCTGATCTTGATTAGGACTTTTTTCCCCTCTAGGGGATAAATATTAAATCCTGCATCGAACTGAGATAGTTTCTAGTGCAGTTCTGTTTAGAGCTGTGATTCCAGTTTAGCTTCCAGTTCAGTTTCCAGTTCTAATTCAATAAACATTTAAAATAATGGTTCTAGATTAAAAAAAAAAATCAAATTAGTTTTTGGGGTGGGTTTGGATTTGACTTGATTCTCCCCTGATATCTTGCATATGTTATATTCTTTCCTTTATCTGCTGTACTGTAAGATGTGTTACCTGTCATTTTGCCTGCCCGAATTTCCTGTTTTGTGCAGTCTTGTCCTGTAATATTTATTTCTCTTCTGTCTCTACCTGGTACTTGTAAGTGTCTTAATTTTATTTTTTCTTGACTTGTTTCTGTGATGCCTTATTTCATAAAAGATGACACCTGGCAGGGAAATCTTGTTTAGCCCATCAGTTCTCAAAACTGTTTATTGAATCAAAGAATTGTCTGACGTTTCTGCAGATGTAAATGAATTCAGATACATATAATATTCAGAACTTTAAGTTATTTTAGTGGTCGTCTTTTGCAAGAAATGGTAATTATGCAACAGCTATTTCTTTAAGACTTTATTATCACATGAATTGCAATGCACAGGGGAACTCTTTGGTTTCAAAAATCTGTGTAAACTAGAAGGGCTATGACTTTGCTTTGGTATTACCGTCAGCGTGGTCCCTATAATGCTTGTCATTTTAACAAACCAAAGTAAATATCCAAAAGTTAAGCTTTCATCAAACATGCTTCTCAAGCAAGGAAGGAGGACTGAATATACCTGGTCAGTAATGATGAGCAGAAAAACTGTGCAAGTTTTACTCTGAGAGCTGCTGTAACGGGAACCAGGATGTCAAAACTTTTAAGGGCCTTGATAACTATTAGCAGGACCTTAACAGAGGGGAAGTTGTATTCAAGGGATCTGATGAACAGCTCTCTAATGTTAATAAGATATTTTCCACGTACTTTGAATTTTTGGGCTTTGAATGAGTTCTAAGTGAGTGTGTGATATTGCACTCCCTCTGTTGTCATCCGAATGACACCTTCTTCAGAGGAGATTATTTTCTTTGGAAAGGGAGGGACCCATAAAGGAAATAATTGATAGTCTTAAATTCTGCACTTTGGAAATTCAAGTTCTTTCTTATAATCCTCATAGAACAGGAAAAATGACTAGCAGCTTCACAATACTTAAAGCACATCTGATAATGGAGTAATTATTTTACACAAGAGCACATTCTTTATTGCAAAGATGAGCATTTAGTTCTATCTATACACAGCTTTGTAACAAAGGTAATAATTTCCACCAGAACATATGTGATTAACTGAGCAACTCAATATAGAGTTGTCAATCCTGAATGTTCTGGTAGCAAGGAACAAACAAGGACACTTTGTCTCTGATTATTATTATTGGGGTGAGAGTGTGTGTGTGGGGAGGGGGGAGCAAAAAGATCTTGTGAATAGTGTCTCAACTCACCTAAGGTGTTTTCTTTATATCTGCAAAGACTGAATATGATTGAGAAAGGGGGATAAGGAGAGTAAAGAAGCAGAAATGGCTGCCTGCCTGCTACTAAACAAAGCTGTCCCTAGGAATAAATTAAACCTGAAGTAGAAGGAAAAGATTGGGGAAATGCATGCACTGTACCTGAGAAAAATTGTGTAAGTAGAGAGAGAAAACCTAGCACAAATTATAGTTCTGTTTAGGGTTATAAAATCATCTAAACTAAAATTATAGTGTGTTGAAGACAACAAAGATCATTTAAACCATAATTTTTGACACTTTGATTTTTTTCTTTAACGTAGTAAGAATGAGAAGAGTGAAGTTCTAAGTCATTTTGTTAAAAGATGCAGGAAGTTAATTTTTTTTTTAATGGTACATATAAGTGGAATAACATATCTTTTTAAAAAGTTTTGATTCTATATGTTGCTGCTTCTCAAACCAATAATTGCATTAGTGCTTCATAGTGTATTATTGCAATGTTACTTTCATATGTTTTGGGTAAAAGACAGTTCAATAAAAAAAGCATTAGGAATGTACAATTCTCAATATGCCAGTAAAATTGTTGGATGGAACAGACATTAGTGGAAACCAAAGCAAAGTTTTAGGAACAAACATTTGTGAATTGCAGTTTATTGTCATGGTGTATCTTTGAAGAGCTGTGAATCGCAGTGGCAGGAGCTACTGCACCTACTCGAGCCACGGATCTAGTAACATCTTTGGAAGATGACCTCTGTGTGGCACGTTAGGGTAAGCAGCTATCTTTCACTGAGTGGTGCACCTATCATTGCAATACAGAAAACGAAGAAAGCTTACCTTCTCATCCCTTAGATTTTAAATTTTGTGGCATGAATTCTGATTAGCTTTTGCTTCCATAAAAATGCATATTGTGTAAGTAGTAAAACTATCTGTAGTATTTCAGGTGTTGACATCCTGTGGTAGTGAATTCCACAGACTGCATTTGTGTGCAGAAGTGGGGTTTTTTTTGCTACTTCTGACTTTCCTGTCATTTCTCATTTTGAATATTAGTCTGGGAAAGCAAAGGGGCGTGATCTCTGTTCCCCAAGGCCTGTTACAAGAGTGGTTGTTTTACGGGAACAAGATGCCTGCAGAGACAAAGACAAGAACACATTTGTTAATGAGCAAAACCTAAGGAGCTGTGAGCAGTTTGAAATGTCACATCGGTGTTTAACTCGTCCACTTGCTGATTTGCCCAAACTGAACAAGTTAGTGTCCAGGTGCTGTCCTCTGGTGGGAGAGATGGGGCTTCTTAATGGATGGGGCTTCCTTCTCCATCCTCCTGTGGGCTATTGACTTTTGAGGAGTTAATACTATGCTACCTATCCTTACATAAGTACTTTCTTTTAAGTGAGATGTTAATTAGAGTGTAAAGGAAATATCTCCATTCTGTATAGTATTGAGTAATATTACTAAGAAGAAACCAGATGTTTCTTCTTACCAGCTATTCTTAGTGATGCAGAATTTATTATTTTCTTATATAACCTGAGAAGATTAACTATGGCACATAGTTTATTATGAAATGCCTGGACAAATACATTATCTTTATTTAAAGAACCCAAGCTATGCAACAACACTGTGCTGGTAAAAGAAGCGGTGTAAACATACAATAATTCCAAGAGGTTCATCTTTCTAATTTGCTACTTTTGAATTATGAATGAATTTAAGTGGGGTCAAATATTTTTTCTAGTTCATCCAGACCAGTTGTACTTGCTGTAGCATACATAGCATAGGAATAAATAACAAGCATCCTCGCATGTTTGTGAAGCCTATGCATATTGTGAAGATAGATTCTTACTAGATTTGAGTGACTGAAACAAGATATTATCCTCTGCAATATTTATCACTTTAAGAATCTAGACTGTCCTATACGTAGACAGATTATCACACAACTAAGAAACTGCTGAATGAGGTTCATTCAGCTTTGCTCTTTCTTTACAGCTTGTGACAAAGAAAGCCACCTTATTTTGGGAATTCTGTAGTCATTATTTAGTCATTCTTTTTTTGTTGTTGTATTTTCCTTTATGCTGCTGTTGGTTTCATTTCTCCGTTGAAAGGAAACTTAAGGACCATAGGGAAATCCATGCAAAACCTCAGCACTCAGTGACTCGCTCCTACTCATTCAAACATATAGTTAAGTGCTATAAAGCTGTTGATTTGGGGTTTAAGGAAATCTAAGCATCTTCAGTGGAAAAGGTGTCCTTTGACAGAAATATAAAAGCCAAACCACTTCACAGTCCAAAGCTGCAGTGAAGGAAACATCCTTAGACATCCATATTTTTTGTTATTGACAGAGAGATGGAAGAAAGCAAGTGGTATCCAGAGAAACTTCACAAATATCTTTCCAAAGAGGATATACTAAGTGAAATGGGGACAATGAGGTATGTGTGAGAGGAAAGTCAAAGCGAGTCCCAGCAAAACCTGAGGTCTCTAAAGATAGATAGGATGAACCATGACTGAGGTAGCTATACAGATGTGGAAAGCGTTGGGTTTCAATTTTGTACTCGTTAAATCCTTTAATTAACTAGTTTTGAATTCACAAGAATGGATTCAAGAAATGGATTAAGTTCAAAATCTACTTAAGTTTTTTTTTTTAGTGAATATGTACTCATAGAATTGGTGATTGAATCCTTGCCATTGCTGCTAGACCTTTCATCCATCTCAAGGAGAGTTTCTCTACATCCCATTCCCTGGTCAACTGAAATCTTACTGAAATCCCATCCTTTCTCCAGTGGTAATTTAAGAAAGGGTGGAACATAATAAGGCTGATTTTCTCATCTAGTTTTCTCAGAGTGGAAAAATACCCTTCTTTAGGTGCAAATATTGTATGAAGAAACATAATTTTCCCAAGAAATACCCTTTAAAAGAAACATTTTCAAGTGACAGACAACCAGTTCTATCATTCGGTGGCTGAACTGAATGCCGTTATTTATTAAATCATGTTTGTAGAAGGTATTCATGCCACCTATGATAAGCCTGCTGTATTTTGTTCTGAGAGGAGTAACTACCTGTTTTTTGTTCAAAATCCTTCCATCTGTATAGGATGCACCAAATGCATAGGTAAGCAGAAAATTACTCATTCTCCACTGCATCTGTTTGCAAGGAACTGCTTTTTTGTGTTTTGTAATTTTTTGTTTCTAGCGTTTTTTGTTTTTGTTAAAAAGTTGGTATTTTGTAGTGAAATCGCTAATCTTCATATAAGCTTGTTTAGTTAGAAGGACTAAATGATAAACACGCATAAAGAAGTTTGAAAATAATTTTCTTGTTTTTTCATGGAAGAGATTATAATCTGCCCCTTTTATATAGCGTGTCATGCTCCAGAAGAACTTGTGCTTTTCATGAAGCACCTGCACAGCACTGTTTCAGTAACTGCAGTCTGCTGGTTGTGCCAAAACATCACTAAGATACAAATATTTTTGTTTCTTTAGTTAAAATCACACTTAGGATGCAAAATGGTATGAAATTGCTCACGAAGTTACTCACAGTAAGGGACAGCAATGAGACTTAACTGAGCATTTAAGTTCAGGATCAAAGGCACTGAGAGACTGTTAGTGGTAACAAGACAAGGGAGCTGAAAGACAGAGAGTTTGAAACAGCACTGTAAAGACAGAGAGAAAGCAAGCAGCCTTGAGCAGGTATACTTTGTCCGATAAACCTCCACATATTCCCCTGCCTTGACTTAACAATCTTTCTGCCCTGCCTTCCAGGTTCCAGCAGCATTCCCCTGCAGAGGATCCTCAGGCAAGGGCAAGCTGCACACAGACTACGCTCAGGTGAGGGGAAAGTGCAGACCTCTGTTTTACTGCTCTGCCTGTTTGTGCATGTATTTGGGGAATTAAACTTGGATTTAAAATGCAGTCAATCAGTATTTGCAGGATGTATTTCTGATCCCAGCAGCAAAACTTCTGTTAATGTCAGTGGAGCCTTAAGTTTTCAGTTCAAAGCAATGCTTTCCAATCTTTTTTTCTTTAAGTGTTAAAGAAAAAAAGTTCAACAAGCAGGGCTTGTTACTTTACTATACCTAAGGGCTTTGGCTGGAAATGCACTGAGTTCAATTTTCTTTCTTTCTTAGAGAGTAATTGTTCTCTATAAAAGTGCTTTCAGGGTAAGAATACATATATCAGTACTTACATCTATATATATATAAATAAATACACATTTAATCACTTAATTGTTTTGAAAAAATCATTTGAAAGATTAGGGTATAAATATTTTCTAGTTGTGTGCCAAAAATCTCTTTCCTTCCTTCTAATGATAGCCTTGTTGAATCAATATTCATGATCAAAATCATAAGTGATCAGAAAGGGGAAAAGCCAGATTAGGTTCTTATTTTAACATGCATGTCTCAGCCATCTGCCTCAGGCTTTAGAAATGACAGATGTGTCAGAGTTACTGAGCAGACTTTCTGTGCTATAAAAACAGCAGGATCATCTGGGCGTAAAATGGGGGTCTTACTCTAAGGTTTGGCCTGAAAAAATCTTTTAGGATTAGCGTATAATATAGAGTTGCGAGAAAGACCAAGCCTAGAGGTGCTGTTTTAGAGCTTTTCGGTCTACGGCTGATTTTGCTATCAGTAGACATCCATTGATATCAACATAGAAACCTCCCAATATCAGGAGTCATTGATACCTTTTAATTTCCATATGTATCGACAGTCATCAATATTGATAGATATATCAATAGGGATTGGTATTGATAGGTATGGAAATGGGCCATCATTGAAGATTCTGAAGTCGAGATGCATTGATATTGATACAATTGATGCCATAAGGAGCAAAATTGGCCTGAGAGCGAAAGTGCTAGTTGCCTGTCAAGATCGAGAAATATTGATGGCCATTGATAGAGATCGATAGTCATTGATCCCTATGGATAGGTATGGAAATTGAAAGGCATTGATGCCTCACGATATTGAGAGGATTTGATGTCACTTGTTGTTGATGCCTACCAAGAGCAGAGTGGGTCTGAGAGTGAAAGCACTAGATACCTGTCTAGAATGAGAGGTATCAATGGCTGTTGGTGGGGCTTGATATCAATGGATATCGTTCTGTAGTGGTAGGTCTTGAAATCAGTAGTCATCGAGGCCTCTCGATTTTGGGAACGGTCAATGTTGATAGTGGTCAGTGCCTCCTGAGAGCAAAAGCTAGAGGCCAGTGGAGATCAAGAGGTATCGATGGCTGTCAGCAGGGATTGATATTGATAGTTACCGAGAACTGTCAATACCTGTTGATATCAATCAATATGAGTAGGTATGGAAACCGACAGGCCTCGATGCATGTTGAGGTGGAGAGGTGTTGATGTGTGTGGAGAGGGATCGATATGTATGGATGTCGCGCCCTAGCGATATGTATGGAAATCCATACTCATCAAGGCCCGTCGATATCAAAAACAGTCAATGTCGATAGTCATCGATGCCTAGCAAGAGCAACATCGGCCTCAGACTGAAAGGTATGCCTGCCTGTCAAGAACGAGAGGTATCTGGGCCTATTGATAGGGTTTGATATCGATAGGTATCGAACCCTATCAATATCGAACCCTACCAATAAGTATGGAATTGGACAGGCATCGATGCGACTTGATAGCAAGAGGATTCAATGTCTATTTTTTGATGCTTACCAAGAGCAAAATCGTCCTCGGAGCAAAAGCACTAGATGCCTGTTGATATTGAGAGGTATTGATGCATACAGAGAGGAGTCGATATTTATGGATGTCATGCCGTAGCAATATGTATGGAAATCAGTATCGAGAAAGGTCTGCTCTGTAGAATGGTCTAGCTCTTCAGAAGGTATAATTAATGCAAAAGATTGGTGAGGGTATGAATATAATTTCTTGGGCGCAGGGCTGAATAGTTTAATGGTTTTGAATGGCCCTAAATGTGCTTATTAGATACAGAAAAAGAGTCACTCCAAAAATGGCAAAGTCCATTACTACTGATTTATACTAATTTAAGACCTGATTTACTTGTGCTTCCTTTCCACTATCTGAAAAACTTGAGTAAAAGAATTTTCTTTTGTCTAATTTTTTCTGATTCTGGGCTGCAATTGAAAGGACCATCAGTTTCTGCTTGTGTCATGCTCTGGTTTCAGTAGCCCTGACTGCAGCTGGTGTTTCCAAGCACTACAGTTATAACTGTAACAATATTAATGCTACCTAATTAATTAATTTCCTTGGCAACTGATAAAGGAATATATCTGTAAGTGTATTTTCTATTTTTTTAATAATATAAGATGATGTCAACTCTAACTGTACAGAAAGTTAAAAGAAGCATCTGTAAATTATTTGGAAGCATTTTTGTCTCTTCTTTCAGAGAGAAGTGTCCATGGTTATTCTGCTGCTGCCAGTCATGCCAAGGTTTATTATCAAGGTCTGAGTGTTGCAGACGTACATAATAAAAGTGATTATGTTTATGGAGGTTTATCAATCAAAATTATACTTCAACTGAAAGGTTTACCAAAGATGAACTGGAATTTCACTTTGCATTTAACAGGAAAGAGTGTGAAGGAAAAAAACTTATTACAATAACAGACAATGCTCTGTGTCTAAGTTTATAAATTTGACCCAAATTTTGGAAATGGATCTCTAATCTTGCTGTGCAAGCATCACATAATGCACAGCCATAACAGCAAATTTTAACAACTGCACATTCAGTGTGGCAGACTTGCTTGGAAATGATCTAACTTTTGTGGACTGCGAGTCAGAGGTAGGTTAATTTCAAAAGAAGACACATTTACTGTGGAAACTCCTTTTACCGACTTTTAATGTTGTACTACTATATTTCCTGGTTATTTGTGAGTTTCTGAAATTTCCACTGAGACACATTATATGGACAGTTAACCCTTATAATAACTGTCCATGACTGCTGTTTGGCAAGTGGGTTATCTTGGGAATTAGCTAAAGTATATTCCTATGTTGCTAGGCAGTCATCTAGTTGTCTTTGATACTTGAATCTTCAGCACTTCTCCATCCCTATGAAATCCAAGTGCCTTGCAGGTTTTAATGCACCTATTCTCAAACTGCTTCAGTAAGATAGGGTATTGCACAGAGAAAACTGAGGCCTAATTCCCTTTGGAGATGTGAGACACTTTATGCTTGGAGTCGAGGTACCTAACTTTCAGGCACCCTGACACCCAATTGAATCAATACTTCAGGTTTTCTAAATAGTTTGCAAGTGCTTAGGAATGGGATTCATAAAAGCTGGTATGCTCGGAGACACTTCAGCAGGCCCCTGGGAAATGTCCTTTCCATCAGGCAGATGCTTAACTCTGAGCTGCAGGCAGGTGGCTTTGTGCACCAAAGGCCCCACTGAGGAGGAATGTGGTGTGGTTCCCTTGTGCATCCCTAATCGTTAGGGTGCTGACCTGGATGAGAGGCCAGGATTCGAAGCCCTCTTCTGCTGGAAATGCAGCTGCCCAGCCAATCTCACCACACTGTATGGAGAGAGAGATATAATGGGCAACATTAATAAAGACATGGGCATATGAATTATAACATCTTACCGTGCCTTGTCAAATCATCTTCGTTTTGCTCTAAAATCCTCTAGGCTGTAGGGTATTCATTCCTGGGTAGGGCATGAAGTCCTGCTTTCTTTTTTCTATAATCTGATTAAGTATTATTTGAAACGGGGGGAGGATGTCCATATTAAATGTATGACTGTGGTAATCATGCAACTTCCTTGAAATTAACAGGGAAGCATTCCTGTTCTAGTTGCAGGCAGTGCCATGGATACCAAGATATGTACAGTCCAAATTTAGTAATGGGTAATAATAGTGCAGCAACAGTTAAGTTATAAGTACTAGTCAGTAATAGTAATGCTATCTCTGGCTCAGGGAGCGGTAGAGTAGTTTGTACCAAACTGTTTCAATAGAAGAGATGAAAGTATGTCTACATTGTGCCATGAAGGGGGTGGTACAGAGACACATACCTAGTAGCATTCAAGCTGCTGCAGAAAGTAGAAATAATATAGTTGAATCAGCATGTTGCAAATAAGGTCTGCCAAGAGCACTGGCATCATTATCTAATCTAGTGATTATGGAGCTTAGCCAAGAGCGATGTGTTCTTGGTTCCAGTCTCTATGTCCTTGATTATTTCTGGCTTGTTTTTGTTTTTCAATCCAGATGCCATCTAATGTTAGATGTTTAAACACCCCAGGGAGCAGAAACTGGGTCCCAGGTCTGTTCCACTCGGATCTAAGGTTAAGCTTCTCTGGGGCTCTGTCGGGCCCAATCATTCCTGCATTTTCCTGCAGGAGATGCAAGCTGTAGTTTCAGCCCTCATCAGCTGGGGTACACCTGGAATCCAGGTCTACCACTTCCTAAGCAAATACACTGCTCCGGTATTATGCAAAATGTCATGGCTGTGAATAAAAACTTGGCATGCCTTAAGATTGCTCAGAACAGACCAAATAAATCAGACTCTTCAGGACAGACAGCTAGTTTGTAAATCCCAAACAGCCTTTGTTGACAGAGAAATGCTTAGATTGTCAGCTCATCTTGGATTTTGCAAAAATCTAGTGCAAAATCCCTTTGTGTCTTCAGTTTTCATTACCCTCTGATCTGTGAGGCAGAGTATTCGTGTTTGGCATTCAGGATGAAGTGTAGTTCAGCTATTTGTCTGTCCTGTGTACCTATAGCAGCTGGGCCCCAGATCCCCGTTAAAGGGTTTTGTGCCCAGAAAACAGGACAGGAGTAAAGCAGGAAGCAGTGCTACAGCTGCTTGAGGACACAAGCCTGTGTCCTGGCAGCATGCAGGACCGAGTGAATTAGGATTCAGCACAGAAGCCTGGTGAATGTTTCAACAGGGAGAGTGTAACCAGATCCCAAGTCTGCTTGTGTGTTCAAAAGCTGCTTATAAAAGGAGAAAATAGGTTACAGATAAAAAAGTTAATTAAAAAAAATCATATGAGTAAAAATGGATGGTTTGAATTCAGCTCTGAAAGGAAAAAACCTCTTAATACATACATGAGCAGTTAACACCTGAACCTTCCTAGCTTCCTGAAAAATAATGCTTATTGCTAGCAAATGTGCTCAGAGTGACTATCCAGAGACTGTGTCCCATACCTAAGCAGTCAGATAACTTAATAACAAGCAACAGCATGTTCTTTTATGAAGCTACACTGCACTTGGCTAGCTGCTCAGGATGTCCTGGAAAATGATGTCTAGTGTCAACAGCATAAGCAAGACATTTCTCTAAGATGCATCTTGGTTCTTGTTTCAGAAATGTGAAGTTAGAAAGCTTGACATTAGTGTCCTGTGTACTGTTCATCTCATTCTAGACAGAAACTTCTTACTATGTTGGCATCTCTTTTCCTGGATACCATTAATTCTCCAGCTGAGCTACACAATGGTTTACATATGTTAAATCTAATTATGTGTTCACAGTATAAAGCTTGCCAGGCCTTATTTGCATTTGTGGTTTATAAACCTGAACCTGTTTTCCTGAATGCATGATGGTGCCATATATTGTACACTGACATGCTCTGAATACTAACCTCCTAATGACTTTTAGCCTATTCCTAAGGCTGCTTGCTTTATTGTAATGTTGTTGAGTTACCTCTAACAGAGTCAGCAGATCACTATTGAGGTTTTATTCTCCTACGAGATGGCAAAGCAACTCTTTTTCTCAGCTGCATTAGTTGTCTCACTACAGATAACTTGGCCCAAATTTGCATAGATGTTGAATGTCACAGCTGCATGTCCCAGTGGTTGCAAAGACACTGGGTAGTGCTCAGCACCTTCTGAAAAATGAGACTATTCAGATTCAAATTTACCACTGCAAATTAGAAGAATGGAAAGTATGAGGCAATGAAGGAAGGGATTTATTTGCATTCTCCTGATTCCAGTTTACTGGTGTGACTACTAAATGTTTTGAGATCTCCTGAGTGTTTGAGAACATGCAATATATTTGTCTTAACAAGAAAAGGAAAAAAATAATGGATGAAATCAGATCATACAAATTTTTTTTTAAACATGTTGTCACTGATTTGCATTTTATTTCTTCGTCCAACTGGAGCAGGAAAAATCAAGTGTTTTCAGCTCTGCAAGTTTTGTGTTTACATGAGAATCCCCTGAAGAGCTGATAAAACAAGTGTGACAACTCAAATAAATAATTGCTTCTGGCTAATTGTTTCCAAACTAAAGATGCAGTCATATCATATCCAGTTCATGAAGCAACTGTTTCTTATAGAAATCCTATGATTCATTTTGTATTCCTGTCTATTATGTGCTGATGTTGAATTTAATGCAATTACTTATGGAGAAAGATTTTTGTTTATTTTGAGGAAGACATTGGAAACTGCCATTTTTCAACAGTGTATTTCTGTGCTGTATTATTTCCCCTCAATAAAAAGCAGCCAGAAAGATGTGTCAGAAAGACAGGTATCTTTAAAAAGGCATGAAAGGTGGCACCATGGCTTCAACACAATTCTGGGTCATTTCTAATAGTTTACTGTCATATTAACTGCTAAGTACCCTATTTGGTACAGATGTTGAGAGGAAATAAGTCCAAAGCATAGCAATAGTATCTTCTGAACAAAATCACTTGAGAGAAATTCTGATGGGCTGTTCCTTCTGGAGCAATAAATAAACAAACTACCACACAAATAGAAAAGATTCTGACCAAATTTGGCTCTCCACCTGTAAAAATGAATATGGGACTGAAACTGAGGAGATCCTGGCTGCTAATTTTCCTGGGATTTTAGGTCTATTATCTTACTTTCCTCCCTGTAAAATAGGATATTAATCTTTCCTTCCTTCAGAGAATCAGTTAGGTTTTGTACCATCCTTTGGAACTATTAACTAAAGATTTCCTCTGTAGTTTAATGCACCTTCCTCTTTGTCCAGATACTCTAGACTACACCAAGAACCTTTCTCTGAAGAATCATATTCATTGTTTAGGAGTTGATCAATGTAAAGCTGAGATTTTCCCTGGGAGTTTGAAAGAGAAGCGGAAGCAGCTTCACTGAAAAGTGTGCCAGCGTAGTGAGTTTTATGTCCCTAAATTAGCACTGAAGAGAACAGGAAAACTTAAGAAGTAATTTCACAGTAAAGCTTCAATACACTGGTGAGTAGGAAAATAAAGTATTCCTCATCCATGAATCATGCTCACTCCCGGGGAGGAGAGAGAGATACTTACTGCTCTTGCCTTTTACCCTCTGGCCTGCTGTCTGAAGAAGAGTCATGCACCTATAGCCATATGTTGAAAATATCCTCTCTGCTCTCTTGAGCTGTTATAAGGTTAGAAAAAACAGGAGTTGTGAGGGATTGCATTATTCTCACCATTTAATTTTGCAGGAYGCCTTTTGGTACTTCTGCTCTGCAATACAGCAGAGTCGTCCTGATTGATGCACCCRTCTGGTGGACACCAAAATAAGGCTGCTACTACTAAGAAATACTGACTTTGATGTCATGAATTAGGCCTCCCCCCGGCTCTCCCCTCCCTCCCAGAGCAAGGCAATAGGACCACTTTGGAAAAATGAAGTAGCAATACTTATTTATTTAGCAGCTACAGCACAGAAGGAGAGCACTGGAAGGCAAATAAAAAAACCCTAAAGTATGGGAATCTAGTGCTAGCAATGCACCAGTTCACTGTTATCTCCTATGGTTACAGTTGGACGCAGCAGCAGGACTGTTATTTTCTCCCTGCATGAGACGAGTCACTTCCATAGGAGACAATGTGCAATCTTAAGAGCTAAGCGGTAGGTGTTTCATATTTTCTGAATCTCTTGCTTTGAGTCATTGATTTCTTTACATCGAATCTCATCTCTTGCCCAGTTAGCGAGCCATTAAGTGAGGAGTCTACTGTGTTGATGAAATAATAATTCTGTTTACAGAGTGCCTTCTCACCAAGGCACTGGAGGTGCAGCACAGTATCTGCTTAATTCACACTCTTTTTAATAATTAAAGCTTTTCTACCTAATGCCTTTATGCAAAACAGAATTCTTATGTTGTCTTCCACCAGAAGCAATTACAATGAGGCTATTTGGGGAACTGTTTCTAGAAGGTTGCCCAGTTGCTTGGTACAACAGTGTCCTTTCCTCTAGGATGAAGGAAGCATTCCCTTCTTTTGAGGAAGATGCTCAGGCACAAGGAGGTCTGCTGAGAAGCGAAGTGCAGTGATACTCCATTTCTGCCATAGTTGTGTCCCTTTATGGACCAGCATATGTTGAAAACATAATTAATGTGACAACTGCATGTCCTGTCTTTCCTCCACACTTAAGATGTGCTGAAATTATACATACCCCCAAAGAATAAATTGGCTGATGATAGCTGAGTAAGATATCAGAAACTCATTAAAAGTAAGGGCTAGAACCTCTTGCCTTATTCAGTTCAGTCCAGAATGGCTGGYGTTTGGCTATATCTATTTAGCTGCAAACTCCCTTGTTGGGTGTTCACACACAGTTTCAGAAAATCATTTGCTATAGCACTTATGCTATTTTGATTCTTGTGTAGGGAAGGAAGGAGATAGGATGGAACTCAGATGTGCTGGCTAAGCAGCTGATGTGCCGTCCCTTAATAATTGAACACTGCTGGCTTAATTATGAACAGTTCCTAGGTGCTTAGCTTCTAAGAATCCTTAGGGACACTTGCCCACGCAAAACCTATCCAGAGATTTACTTCTGTGGCAAACCAAAGCACATTTTTGCTCAGTGAATCTGACCCAGGAGAGAATAAAGGTTTGTTACAGAGGCAAAAAATAAAAAAGAAAAACAACCCCCCCCAAACCTTTAACCATAAAGGCTTGATTCTCCTTTTTTTTTTGATGAATATTCACAAAGTTCTTGCAAAAAGCCACGTTAGGGCTCTGTACCCACCTCGGGTAGGTGTAAAAATGATGCAAAACAAAAGGCTGTGAAGGATGTCATCGTCCTAAACTGCCATCATTAGTGATTTGCATCCCTAGACCTGCTCTTGTGCTAGTACAGTGTAATTAATTAGTTATATTGGCTGGATACAGCTGTGAAGTGACCATTTGCAGCAGTATGTGAAAAATGAATCTGAGAAACCAGCTATGATACATGATGATTTTCACACCTGGCTGATGTGACTTCCCCTTGCCCGTGGAAAGGGCACCTAGAAGCTATAGCAGTTCTTACATCAGGGTTTAGGCTTTGGGTCACATTCTCTCATTTCTGAAATATGCTTTGAGTAGGAAGAAAGGCTAGCAGGGAAAAGATGAGTCTGTATTGGTATGAATGAATCGAATTGCCGCTTGTGCCCATGTGAACACTGGCTTCAGGAAGTGGTGTCCGTTCCAGCTGCCATGGTAGGTCTGTGGATATACATGTCGGGATGATTTGCATGCTTGATACATTACTCTGGTTAAGCTGATACACTTTGGGAGTGTCCAATTTGCTATTCATGTGCTTGTATTTCTGCACCCGCTCTGCCTATGTTTGAAAGGTGCAGGAATAGATAGTCATTTCTACAGCAAACCCTGCTTCATCCTTCCAAACACTTTCTGAAGGTAGTAGGCTGCAGTAGTAGATGCATCATTCTGGTGGTATTAGCTCACTTCTGTGTAGTTTCTTTCATGAACGCCATGATGTGTCACAGTGTCTGTGTCCTGGCAGGRGGCTTAAACTCATGGGATAAGGGTTGCAAGACCCCCAGGAGAGGTGGAGGCTGAGAGCGGACTATCGTTGTCCAAACTSTGCGCCCTTTCTGCATGTAAGTGGCACTGTTCCCTGTGTGAAGGCATGGGAGCAACTAAAACTTATAATCTCTTCAAACAATGCCTCCGAAAATATTTTCCTAAGATTTTTACTTTGCTTCTGTCACAAAGAGCAGGACTGGAAAATACTTTGAGAACTCTTTAAGATAAATCCTTTTGTGCCTTTCCTGCAGATGCAGGTAATTGCAGAGAGATTTGGGATCTGTCTAAGTCAGATCCTGCCCATTAAAAAATACATCTCAGGGTTGGATTTGACATGCAGTGTTGACATCCTTCTTTCTATGGTAAGGCAGATGATATGTTTAGCAGACAGCTACTTTGACAACTTCCCTTCTGAGGAGCTGAAGGAAAATGCTGAAAATTTCCTATCGTTCTTGATATTTTGTGTGCTTGCTGGGATAATCTTTATAAAATCCTGACACTGGGGGGGGGGGGATCACACTTGCTGCTGCCACGAGCAGATGCAAGTTCAGAGACACCAGTGGAACTGCATATCAATAGAGTGGTGAAGCTGGACCTCCCTTTGAAGAAAATACTGGCTTTGCTTACATTCAGGGGAGAACAGACTCTCCAGCTCCTGAGCTTTAATACCAATTCTGCAGTTTTATAAGACTGTAGGACCTTTCCAAAGCTATATTTTCTTTCCATTAAGAGAATCACCTGCATAAAACTTTCAAGAAATTATGAAAAAGTGTTTTTTCCCCCCAGTAGTTTGAATTACACTTTGAGTCATTCCCTATACATCCTGTATGTTCTTTGCCTTCTTCCTTTCAGTTTATTATACTATAAACTGCCTTCTGTATCCCAGTGCTAAAAGCCCATATTATGTGAAAATAACTAACTTCAGAAGCAGACTCTGAAACCATTATGAAGAGCTATTGAACTGGACTTGAATTGCCAATGCTTTCTTTCAGAATAAGATGAAAACCAGGCTGGTGACTTGTAGAAAGAGTCTGTCTAGATTTTTCATTTTATCACTTTCTCCTTTAATAGGAGATTCCAGAGAGATATCTCAGTGGTTTTCTGGAAACTTTATGACTAGTTGCTATGAATATATTTTCCAAAATCTTTCTTTTTCACGTGGAGAAGTGGATCTAGTTTGTTCTCACTTGTATTGATTTGACTCATATCAAGATGTATACCAGATTTTTACTTGAATATCTGAGCAGAGTGTTTGACTTGGATATTTATAAAATTTTTAAGACCACATGTAATGAAATGGCAGAGTGTTTTGGCATAGTTGAAATTGAGTATTTTTAGTGTCTCTGATATCAAGTTCTYAAGTTGCATTACCTTCTCTGAAGGTACAGTTAGGCAAAGAGGCTTCTTCCCATACAATCAACCGTAATTAAATTTGAATATATATTAGTGTACAGAGATTTCTTTTGTTTTGTTAAATGGCTTGGACAAGTTTGCCCTCTAGTGGTAGAGAGTTTACAAACTATGGACTCCCAGAAACCAGCACAGCAAAGGCACTTTACAAAGAACATAGATAATGGATTTTGTTTAACTCTTGCCGTTTGATTCATGATTCAGTCTATTTATCTGTCTCTGTGGTGAGCATATAGTTCTTATACGTCCCTCCCTTCCCTGTTCAGGGAAGACTTTTTATCGCCTAGAGGTGCAAGTGAAATGTGAGTAAGCGTGCTTTCCTGCCTCTCCGTTCCCAAAAAGGCCAAGACGGAGAGCAGCCCCCCAAGTCCCTTATCCAGCAGGTAAGAGCAACAGCAGCGGGTGGGGGCGCGGAGACTGCAGTTACTTTTCCTGGGGTTTTGCTGTAGGGGTCTGTTCAGCTTGCTGAAACATGCTTGAGCAGGTAGTGCTGTCATTACAGCCCTGCTTTCTGGGTAACACGGAAAAAATAAGTCCTACAAATAGGATACTGAAGTATTCAGTCAAAGAGAAGAACTTAAAGTAAGACTAAAATTGAAAGGTCGTTTGATATGAAGAAAATCTTTTGGGGAGGAGAGTGAGTGATAAAACCCAGTAGCGCTGGGAAATTGCAGTATGATAACCAAGTATCCAACCTCTCAGTCAGTTGTTCAGAAAAAATGTTCCAATTTTCTGACTTGAGTCATAGGAATAGTATGGCAGACTCTATGCCATATTCTTTGTTTTGCATGTGCTGTTTTAAATGATCTACCAATATTTCTGCAGCAGAGACTTTGTTATTTTTTTCTAGCATGTATACTGAACTTAATTGGACCGAGGATTTCCAGAGCACAAATGTGAGCTTCTGCAGCTTAGCTAGTAGTGGTGAAAATCTTGCGATGTCTTCAGCACAGAGGTTACTGGAGGTTATGCAAATGTAATGCCGTTGCGACAGTGCACTGCTTGTCTCTGCTGAATACAGAGCTGCAGGCAAAAGTGAACTTGATGCTTGGAACCATGGTGAAGAGATGGGCACAATTACAAAATTTTTTATACTGCCATTATAAAATCATTGGTGTGACAGTCCTGATCACCTAATCTCAGAATGAATACATTACATACATTAATTATTTTTAAAAACCTTTAAAATGGGGCTTTTAAGCAAGGAGTTTCGCTGACTGTTTTTGAAAAGTATGCTAATGACAAGGCAGGGGTTCCAGGAGGAACATAGACTTACACATTTCAACCGCTCTTCACCTGAGTGCTGAAAACACACAGGAGAGCTAAAGGTGAGAGAGGGGGACATTCAGATGTTTGTATCATAAAGGATTTAGCCATAGAATATCTGGTAGGAGCTATAAAGAAGTGAGAAATCCTTCTTAATTATATTTATGTTTATATTGATATAATATAAATCAATACTGTAGCCTGAGCTGGAATTCTGCCTTGGCAAGGCCAGGATCGTCTCTGTAGGTTTTTCTTCCTGTAAAGCACACAATATTTGTGGTTACACTCATTTGCTGATACAACAGTGGTCCCACCTGTTTTCATGCAATGATTTAGTTACCTGAGATGTGAGACTCTGTTTCTCTGTTTGTTTTTCCCCAGTTGTGTCTCAGAAGGGACAAGGTAGGTGTCAGAGGCTGGGAGATTATTTCAGATATGTAATCCCATTCCCATGGATCCCAAAGCCCTGGAAAAGGCGATGTGTATGATGACCTCTTCAGCATTTCCTATTGACTAAGGAAGATAGCTTAGATCCAACCTAAAGTGCTTAACTCTCATTAATGTAAAGAATTTAGTACCTCACTCTGGGGAGAAGATTGTGCTCTGGGTTCATACGCATAAAAGTTAGATCTTGTAATACAGTGACTCATGATGTCAGAGACCATTGGGGTACTATGGAACATAGTCTAGAGATTTCCAAATTAGCATCAAATGAAAGTGGTATAGCCACATTACAAAGTTCAGTGAAACATCATTCAGACATACCAGTATATCTGCATTGAGTCCAAAGTAATAGAGACAGGCTGGTGTTGTCATGAGGTAAATATTCAGTCCTAGTCTGAGCCTGCGCCAGTCTCTAGTGGCCATAGTGAATCTAATCTGTATATCATCCCCAAAGTCTCATGATCATGAAYAGATCTTGAATATTAATAATTTTGCTTTGACCACATAAGCAGGAATCTGAGCAGAATTCTAGTGCTAGCTTATTCAGCCCAAATTCTTAGCTGTGTTTTTTTTGCTACAATTATCATTTTATCAGCTTGCTAGGAAACAAAGCATCAAAGCAACTCTAGCTAGAATAAATTCTCAACCTCATGAGACAGATATGACCGCTATTAAACAAGACATTTAAATATTATTTCTCAGAGTGTCTATAAAGAATGTCAAATTACTCCTAGTTGTGAAGGTAAGATGATACATGCAGGAAATCATGTGAAAAAATGATGGAGGTAGGTTTGAGGCGAGCTAGTCACAACATTTCATGCATTTTTCACCACTTACTATATTTTGAAATTCATTTCATTACCCAGAAGAAGATTTTGAGAGTCATGAAAGTGCCCTGAAGGTTCAGAACTAAAAGAGGCTGTGATCCATTTTCCCAGTGAGATAAAAGAAAGATATAGCAAAAGCCCAAGGATCGTTATTTCAGCACCATAGTTTAGCATTATTTTTGTTATAGTAAACCTTACAGAGTTCATGCAGGACCCAGGGCTTCCCAGTGTATCTCCAATTATTATCCTTTCTCCAAAGCACTCACAATTTAAATAAAGGCAAAATGCATCAAAGACAATGGAGAACATAGTTATCAGACAATAGGACCCAAGTTTACCTGGACTAATGGTGTGCACAACTTGACGGGCCCCAGTTAGCTGCTACTGTAAAGATTTTGGTTTCATTTTGCCTTCCTAATGCAGAGGCAATCAGTGCACTCCAGGATCAGCCACAGAGGTCCTGGGTGTTCAAACGCCTCTGGGCCCTGAACTCCAGCCTCGTATCACATCAGTAACCTGGCTTTAGTGCAATTACCATGCCGCGCGGTCCCTGGCCCTTAGCCGGTTTGCAATCACTGAACAAGATTATTGTAGGTGGAGAGCACAGYGAGAGGAGAGAGAGCAAGTTTCCAGAACTGCAAAAGCTGACATTTTAACATAGGGTGCAATGTAAATTTTGTCGCTGCCTGAATGGCCCCTCGTCAGGGCACACCACAGGGTGCCCTGTGTACCGGACAGGTGCTGGGAGCGGCGTGCATTTCTGCAGGCTGACTGAAGGTGCCCGAGGTGCCGGTGCTCCTCCTGCTTATGGCTGAACAGGTTGGTGTTCACTGAGAGATGGGGAAAGGGGCCTGGGGTGGCAGGTTTAAGGCAATAAAGGGGAGTGCTGTGATCAGATCCAGCTATATGTGTATATAATTCCTGCTCCCCAAATCCATCTGAAGGTAAGCTTAGTAATATGAGGACAAATAAGTGTTCACTAGGAATTACAGCTAAKTGAAATGCTAGGGAAAAAAGGCAGGAAAACTAGATATTTTTTGGTACATTGAAATGATTTCAGGTACCAMAATAATAACCTCATGCTGATCGAGGAAGAAGCATAAGCACTATTTTCAAACAGCTCTGGATTTTCTTAGTAAACTGTTCTCTCAGCCCTGCTTGCAATGTAATTACTGCCTATCCAGCAATAACAGAAATGAGAATGTCTTAGGCAATGTCTTTTTCCTCCAGAGACAATGTGAAATGGTGTTCAGAAAGGTACAGAATTGTAATGTAGTTACAGGAAAAAAAACCAAATAGTAATCAAGTGTGGAGGTTAGAGGGGAAAAAAAACCCAAACCTTGATTAGAATTTATATAAAACTGCCTGGAATGTATCAGACCTATAAATAAAGCTGGAGGAGAAAGATTTAAACTGCTGTTAGTAAAGGAGCCAGTAGATGGCACGAGAGACCTTGAGATTCAACACAAAGCTCAGGCAGCGACTAATAGCTACTCTCCTCTGCAGCCTTGTGTGCTGTCTCTGGGTTTAGGCCTAACTACTGTATTTGCTAGATTCCTGAGGTTTCTTATTCATCAGCTACACTTAGATCCACACAGTACATTTATTTTTAGGGACAACTAAAGTTCATTTAATAACTCATTTAAACATGCTGAGTAAAAGCCTATCTCTATTGAGTTTAACCATTGCCTTCAGTGGGGTTAGAATTGTACCTGTTATCTTTTTTTAGTGCTCATACTGTGGAGCAGGCTTTTCATTTCCAGGAGGGGTCTGATATTAATGGTTTTGTCCTTTCCTATCATACTGCAGCTCCTTTCTCTGGAACAGAATGACCATGCTTTCCTGAGAGTCACTGTGTCATTTAAAATTAGTGAATCAAAAGAGCCAGGTCTGATGGACAAAAGGTTTGTTGTCTTTGTCCAGGATACAAAGGCTCTGTCTCCAACAGCCTTTTGCCTATTCCACTGTAATATTAGGATCCAATTCTAGGCTTTTATGAATAATCCACTAGGGTTTAACCAAAGCTGACCGTGAACAAATTAAGTACATTGTTTTGATTTTTTCCAAATGTATAGTTATTTTACAGCTGGATGAATCTGAAAATGAAAACCTTCAACTTAGTAATAAAATATACTCATGTGGCTAGGAGATCTAGTGGAAAAATTTGCTTTTCATCTCTAGAATCGCTGAAGAACTTGCAAAAGACAAACAAGACTATAAATTTATGAGCACTTCTGACTCCATCAAGTAGGTAAGTATTCATATCCTCCTGATGCAGAAAATGAAGTAGGGAAATCCCAAGCCTCATGGAAAGCCATATTACAGAGTTGCAAAGCCAAGATTAAAACTCAAGCCTGTCACATGCTTAGCACTATGTCTTTTTTTTCTGTCACTCATTTTTTAAAACAATACTGGAGTGCTATAATTGCAAAGTCATTTTCCTTGATTACTACAGTAAAGTCCAAAGTTGATTTATACATATCATTGAGAAGCACTGGTAAAGAAAAGCAGAGTGCATAAAAGCTCAGACTGTGAAATACACATTTTAATACTCAGTAGGCAACATAACTTTGGTTTGCTTTATAAGATAGGTCAGGCATGATTTCCAAATGAGCTTTAAATCTGGACTGCAGATATCCTCCCAGATGGATTAGAAATGTCTATATGTGTGGTGTATTAGAAACTGCAGAATTGGCTTTTTCACACTCGTACTGTTAATGCTCCTCTTAATTCTTTTGGCAAAATAGGTTGTTTCTCAGTGTTTTGCTTTGCTGTGCCCAGTGCCAACCTCAGGCTTTCCTGACTTTTTCATTATATTTGGATTTTACCGCTGCAAAATAAGTGGTGTCTTTCAGTCAGTTAAATATATTCAGCTGTCTCAGTAAGAGGGCACTAATGAACAGGAACCGGACAAAATGAAAGCTGCCCCTTCGAAATGGAAATAATATGAGATGTGTCTAACCTATGCCCTAAACAGCGCAGTGAAATGAGTCTGCCTTGGTGTAGCTAGCGATTCTTTCCCATATGGCTGAGCCTGCATCCTGAACAGGGACTGTTTTACCACGTGCAGCGATGGTGAGTGATCTCCTAGTCGTGGCCCTGACGTATCCCTCCTCCGAGRCAGCGGAGCCCTGGAGCAGGACGGGGCCAGGTTGCTGGCAATTTCTGCTGGGTGGAAGCAGCGAGGGAATTGCATGGCCACTATGAGAGTGTGCTTCGGAGAGATGAGTTGTTAGAACTGGAGTCGAATTCAGCTCCACCYCCTGCATTTTGTCTTTCCTTCTCGTGTCTGGGACGAGGTGGGACCTATGTGTTTCTTTAGGATTGCAGGGCTCAAACCGCCCCATGCGGCACCCTGCTTTAGGAGCGTTACTGCCTAGCAAGCACCACGGGCAACAGAAAGTGCTAACCGAGGAGGTGCTGTGGGGGGGGGGGGAGGCATATGTGTGTGGGCTGAGCATGAGCCTGATACCTTTGTTCATCCATGACAATTTAACACAAAGAAATCTGTAAGTATTCAAGCAGCTTTACTGGAGGCTCCCTTTAATGGTTTACTTGTTGCTCCCTTTAATTGTTGAGGTGCCTTTTTGTCAGTGCAGAATCCAAACTGGGGCATCTGCAGGAACAGGCCTTACGTGGCACTTCATGGTTTATAACACTGCACAATATTTATTATTATTATTATTATTATTATTATTATATATCATCATTGTAGGAAAAATTAATTTAGGACTTCAGTCTCTCCCTCGAAGCTTTTACCAGTCTATAAATTGTTTCCAGGAGACGGCATTTGCCTTCATGAGCTGCTTGTGTTTTTCTTACTGTACATCCCAGCTTGATTGTTGTTAGCTAGTGTCATGCTACTGTGTTTTACTACAAGCATAATTACTTCACTTACTAATGGCTCTTGGTGTTACTAAATTCCTAATTYCAGTAGTTGAGCATGAAAGTTCATTTTTTTTCTTCCCTCACTAGATCTCTTCACTACCTTTGTCTTATCTGAAGTGGTTGACTGGCAAAAGTTTCTCTTTTGTAAACAAGTGGATTAAAGAGAAAGGTGCTGGATTAAAGATGACAGACCCCAGTCTGATCCTATGAAAGTCAATGGCAAAKCTCCTATAAGCCGCAGTGAAAACAATACCAGGAAGAAAAGAGGCTCTCTGGGTGTAACACTAGTGTGATTTTAAAGGAAAGTGGAATGTGATATTCTTCATCTCCTTTCTTGTTTGGGGCTACATTTCTGCAGAGTAGCACTTCTGATGAGTTAGCAAACAGCACAGCTTTTGAACAGGGAATTTGTGAATGCTTTATTACAAATAAAAACATAGTGCAAGAATTCATGCTATTCATCTTAGCTTGAACATACTTCAGTGGAAAAAAAAAACCCCACTGTTGAGCAGAGCATTGTTTGTCTGCATAAAGGTCCACTACACACAAAGGTGCTCAGAAACATCATAGAGACTAAATTAGGGCTGAGGGGAGAGAAGGAGGCAGGGAACCCCCTTGTGCACTTTGCAGTCATGATCCAGCTGGTTAACCTCAGGAAAGAGGCACATGGGGACAGTGGCAAACACTGGCAGGCAGAATGCTGTAGGGTACGCACCAGGCTTCAGAGCTCAGCCCACTAGCCCCACGTTCAGACACACTCACAACGGCTTATTTTCTTCACTAACTAATTAATTGCAGTACACTGAGAATGGCCAGGTCTCCATCATGCAGGAAACAAAACGTCTGGCAACACCTGGATAATATAGGGCAACAGGGAACAAGCAAATAATTTGGATCTTAAAGAGTTGTCCTTTGAAATCTTAGTTTGTCTGATTTTGCTGATCTCTTTAAAAAATGGGTATTTTCTAATTTCAAATTAGTTGCAAACTGCAGAGAAGGATAGAGGGGTGGGTGGGAGGGGAGAGAGAGAGAGATACTACTTTACATTACTCATATTTCTGCTCTAGAGAAAATTACTGAAAAACGTTATTTTGTAATTGTTCAGCTATTTAGTCTTCAGTCCTTCTCTTTCCAATAACTCAGTTTTTAGGAAGAAAAGTATTTTATTTAATGACAGCTTCCTGACACCATTTGGGTTGAACTATACCTTGCTCGTACTAAGGTTGCTCTTGTAACAGCATGCTTGTGGCTATGGCCCATTACGGAGACTGTATCACGATTCACTACATGGCTGATTAGTGTGCAAGGTAAAGGGATATTGTGCCATCACGTGGTGTTTGAAGGTGCCACCTATTCTTGGTCCCCTGGAGTGGGAGGGAATTGCATTTCTGCCCAGGCCAAGTGAAAGCTAACAGATTGACATTTCACTGGTTAAACACAGTCTGATGTCCTGCTTATACTTTATTTTAGCTTTATGATGCTACAGAGCTTACATATTTTTCTATATATTACTTTCTGGAGTATTTGGAATGCTACCTGATGTATTATTGTTCCCTAAAGTTTTTGTAGGCATCATTTTCATAGATATACAATAGGAAATGGTAAACCAAAAAAAAAAGTTACTATTCATACTTTTAGCTCATGAAGTAACAGCACATCCATTGAAATTTAAATCAAAATGAGGACTGTGTCACATACTATAGCTCTCTGGAAAGCTACAGTGGGAGTCTAGCAGTCCAATTCATTCCTTTGTACAATGTACTAAGGCTAATGGTCTTGCTGGGAGTAAAAAATATTTTTTTGCAGAACAGTTCCAAGAACAGACTTTGCTCTTTACCAGAAAACATAAAAGAAAACAAATGCTTACTGTGTCTTTAGTATGCTAAATATGAAATTCTTTACACAATGGAATGTTAGCAGTAGCCGTAATCATGTTTTCCTTTCATCACCTAGTGAACATAATTTTAAGAGAGGACTGCTGTAATTATATTTCAGATAAAAGGAAGCAGAATTTCTGGATAATATTATAGTTGGCTGATTGTTTTGTTGATAGGGAAAAATAAAGAGAGAGACTACATGAATACTTATTTAATGAACAACATATTTATTAAGCAGTGCAGACTGTACATAATGCATTTGACTTTGGATGCAATGCAGTAGGCTTATTTTCTTCAAGCACATTTCTGAATATTTTACTACAGCTATTATTTTGCCTTCTTATCTGTCCAGCTATTCAATTATTTGTATAGTATGTCTGTAGCACAACACTAAAGCATTTAGCTTAACTACAGTTGCCAGTGCAGGTGCAATCAATGTCAGCATCCACAGACTCCACAACATCCTCAGATGCAGATTTCTTATCGCCGCTTCTCTGCCATTCCAGCAGGCTTACAGCAGTATCTGTCAGAAGAGCGAAGCCATTGTTAACTAACATCAAGCAAATTAACACATTTCAAGGAAATACTGTTTTGATGGCTGCCAACTCCTTCATCAAGTAAAGAATGAAATCCTGCCCCCACAACTGACATCTAACTGACTCATTGACTTGGAGCAGGATTTTCATCCATGATACATTTACTCTGATACTTCCCTAAAAACAAAATGAATAACATTTCACGAAACAAAAAGACAACAGGCAGGAGCCTGTAAAAGTGCTGGAGGTAGCCACCTTCAAAGTAAGACCACTATGTACAAATACACATCAGCAATCTCTTTTTATGTTATTGCTGCATATCGCTGCATATTTCAACTCAGTGTTTGTCGAAGTTCATTCTGAAGGATAAGCCCTTTGGAGAATTTTCAGAGGTTCATAAACTTCTAATTAAAGTTTCCCATATATTGTGAAATCTGGCAGAGCATTGTCAGTTGCAGTATTAACCTTACTACACTGCTTTATCAACAGCAGCTTGAATAAGCCATATCCCTTAATGCTGAAATAATGTAAATGGAATAATAATATTCATCCTCCCAATAAATATTCTTAGGTAGTTGGAGGTTTATCATTGCATCTGGAAGCATATTAGGACCTCCATTTAAATTAAGTTTGCATAATGAGGATGTGCAAAGCTTTCATAATTTTATCTCCATTTGTTTTATCCCTCAGTTGGACAGTACATTTATAACATGCCAACTCTCATCACAGGGAGATCTGGAGGCCCCTGTATAGTTTTGGGCTGTATCGGTCAGTTATCTCCTGAAATGCTAAAAGTCTCCTTGGTTGAATTACTGTCCAACCTGAAGCACAAGTTTTGCATAATATGCATGATCATAAATATTTCCTAGAAAATTGCTTGAGATGCTTTTTAAAAATATATAATATTTTCAAGCTATGAAATGAGAGATGCTATAAAAAAGTCTGAGGGTTTTTTTTTTTATATACATTAATTCTTGCTATACCTCTTACTTGTGTACATTGTGGGTCTGATCACATTCATATCCATGTAGGAAACAGTTCCCTGTGCAAACTGGATCATGACTGAGTGACTATGATCCATAAGGTCATATAACACATAAACCAGTCTGCCTCGGTCAAGATCCTAAGACTAGAGACTCCTAGATTTCAAGGATAACAGTGGAAACTCTGCATCCTTCTACTTCATTTTGTCCTTGCTCCACTGCTGACAGTGATGTGGTCCCACTCTTTTGAGGCAGCAGACTCTCAGGTATAAGTTCCCCTATAAAGAGCTGAGAGAAAGTCTTTGTCTTGTGTATGCAAATACATGTTCTCAACTGGGAGAGAAGGGGATTTTGTTTCTGCTGCTACTCCTACTCTTTGAACAAAGAAAGAATGGTTTTTAAGGACCGGCATTGTATTCCTATTGATCCTTAGCCTGAGGAAAAACAATCAAATTTGTTAAAAAATACAAATGGCATCTTTTCCCTGCCTTCTCCTCAGGATAAATAAATAAATAAAGCCCTTGATTAGGAGTGCTGCTAGCAGACTTCCCAGCCTCTGGTTCAGTAAATGAACCAGAGAAGCCTGCAGTTGCTGTAAAAGCAGCACTGGCTGCGACAACTAACATCTTTTTTCTGATTTTCCTCTTTTTTCACACTTTTTTGTGAGAGAATGAGACAGCTTTATTATAGCCTAATATTCTGAGGCAGTGAGTGGCCTGGGGTGATGACATTTCAGAGATATAGACTTGGACACACAAAAGAAATCTGTGAAACATGGWTATGACAAGATTTAGAAGGGTTTTTTGTTGAGGGTGGGTTTTTCTTTTTATAAAAGGATGCATCTATTCACATCTTAGGGAGCTGTCAGAAAACTATTAGCACTCTCCCCGTGCTACTTGTTGAATTGGCTGTTGTAGGAGGTTGACTATTATAGAAAGATACTTGTTGCTTTTATGGGCTGATTCAGCACATTGTGAATATTAATAATATAAGCAAATTGTAAAGTTATATACAGATGTTGTTCAAAATCAGACATARTTTCTTTTCACTGTAACTCAACATAGAGATTCATTGGCTTCAGTGAAACTACACTGGATTATCTCAGCTGTGGACTTGGCTAACGTGGTTAAAATAGAAAAGGGACCACTTCAGTAGGTATTCCCTAATGGCAGGTTTCCCCCTAGGGTATATATGTCCTGTGTGATCCATTAAAAGATTTAGGAAGGAATGCACCAAAAATACCTGTAGGTTCAAGGCTGGATTCTCCTCTCTTGTTTATATAACTTTAGTGTAAATCTGTATCAGAAAATATATTGCATCCATGGTAAATCAATGTAAGGGAAAGGAGAAAAAGGCCCAGTACTTTGAAAAATCTTGATCACAAATGTGTGTGTATAACACACCTTCAGAAAAAAAACCATTTTTTGAAATAATCTAGAGAACATTTCGGCAATGTGTTTTTTGCTGATGTATTGCACGGTGGCATAGCATGGCAGCCTAATCACAGCAGTCATGTCACACTACTTGACTGACTTTCAATTGCCTTGCTTGCCCTGGTCTACACAAAATCGCAGGCTGTAATGTGCATAAAAGGACTCACTGTTCCTTATCACAACTTTATGGAGATCCTGAAAATGTGAAAAAAATTTATCGATCACTGCGGCCCCTTTTACCACCTCAAATGTTTTCCTCAGATGATGCTACCTGCCATCATCCAAACTAGCTTTTAGCTACCCAGTACTGTCAGTGGTTATAGCAAATACTAATGGGATTAAAAGCAGCAGCTCAAGGAGCCGCAGCAATACAGGTCTGTGTGTGGCTGTGCTGTGTTTTGTTCTCCTGAGTGTTCTGACAGAACTCCTACAGTACGTGACACAGAAAGAGAAAAAATATCATACCTTTAGGGAAACAGTGGAAGCCAACCTTAACTGAAGCTTTTTCAATTGGAGTACACTCTTGCATACATTTCAGTACTGGGTCAACAGAGTAGCACGTAGATTCTTCTCCATCAACAGTAGGATTTTGATTCAGCTTCACATAACTGCGCTGCAGTTTGCACCCTAAGAGGAAAAGGAAAGGTAGTTAAAATTGTAGAAATAAATCCCAATTGATCCTTACAATAATAAAGGTCCATATTTTCTCTTCAGCTTTTATTAAAACACAGGTCCCTGACAACCTTTTTCACAGTAGTGAGGTTATCAAGATAGGATGATAATAAGTTGGGGGATAGAGGAAAGGTTTTGAAAGGGGATCTATTTTTAAAATTGAATTGCACAATATAACCCAAATGGAATCATGTATACTCTCTTTTTTAGAACTACATAATACACAGAAAATAACCTCTCATGTCTGAAAGCTATTAAGAATAGATACTGTCAGCACAATGGCTACTTAATTGCATTACGAAAAATGTCAACTGTAGTGAACGGATAAAAAAAATGGCAGCATTTATATAATAACATCAAGGATAATTTTTGTATTGGATGATTTTTATAATGTTGCAATTATCTCACTAGAAAGGTATAATGTAACTTAACAGGATCCCAGCTATGACTCCGTTTCCTGACATACAGATAAGTACAATTCTGCTGCCACAGAAGTCAAGGAGAAAACAGCCATTAACTTCAATAAAGTTGTCTCAGGTCCAAGGTAAATGGAAACCTACAGAACAAAACTGTAATGATGTTAAGGGAGACCATGATTATTTTTCCAGCTCCACATGAGAGGAAACTCTTTTACCCTAGGAATATTTCTAAATATTTCCCTGAGATTGCTCCCTTAGATGGTGTAGAACAAAAATGAAATTTTGTACACTCTGAAAATGTATATAAATTTAAGATCTGACCTATTGCATTCATGTCCATTCTGTGTGACATCTATGATGTCTGCAACTTGTTTGATTAAATTAGGTCTACAGACAAATCTGAGACTGCTTTGACTGGTGAAAATCACACTGACTTCAGTGGGAGAAAAATTAGGCCTGATTTTGCCTCTTGAAGAAAGAAGCTACTCGGTGTAAGAAATTATAGTCATATCAATTATTTAACATTGAACTGCACATGAGACAAAGACTTTTGTTGAGTACAAATTCTCTATGTTCACAAGCAGTATTTTAAACAGTCAGTAGTTAATGAAGTTAAAATGGATATATACTGCTATTGTCTTCTCTAAGTAAAAGATATCTGCTTTTTTAAAAAAATCTTTCCAGCTATTGGCAGTGGAAAAGTGAAATTGTATTTTCCCCAAGCATAAATTACTCTCAGATCTACTCACCACCAGAGCAGGTTTCTTCTAGCAATACCCATGAATGAACAAAAGCAGAACAGCTGTGTGCCAGCTTATGATTTGGCATTAGGAGTTCATTGTGCTTTTCTCTGTCATTATTTCCACAAACTCCACAGGTCTTTCCTCTCATCCATGAAGCAAGAGTAACCTATAAAATAGCACATCTTTGTAGTGGATACTGAAGTGTTGGTCTGTTACATTGCCAAGAYACTAAACAGAAAGCAAGCTAGTAACCTTTAAAAAAAGCCCAATACCTTAAGGATCACACCATCAAAAGTCACATTCTTCAGGCCATGCGTTGGAGCTTCCACGATAACTGTTGTCCCATTTTTATAAATTTTAATATTGTCTGTAAAAAGACGGTTCATCATAAGGTGATCTACTTAATTTTAAAATAACGGAGAAACTGACTAGCACAACATATATTATAATGCATTTTCTTTTGCAATAATTTTTTTTTTGCTGTCACACATGGAATGTATTTCTTTGTGGAAAGATAAAGGAAAAATAGAAAAAGTGATCTCTTCATTTGTAAAAAATCTTCTACTGTTTTTCCCTATAGCTGAAACTGACTTTTGTATCCAGCTTATTAAGTCCTGAAGTGATAATGACATCAGTGAAGTTTCAGCTAAATATCTGGCCAAAAGCATCTAACAAGCACTTTCTTGTATGCAAGCACCAACATGGACATACTGTATATATAAGAAAGGGCTTCATCTACCTCTCAGTTATGCTAGTGAAAATGAAGAGTATACCTACTACAGAAAATATAGGAACATAAGTAATGCAAATCTTAAGAAAATGAAGTCTGTAGTTTTTCTTGGACTTAATCACACTTGTATTTTCTTTACATTGAGATGCTTCTGTAAAGTTTACAAAAATACAGTCTTGAAGATATTTCGTTTATAAGTCAGTCCTGGAAGGGTGGGTATCACAGCTTACCTTTTTCGTACTCAGAATCTCCACTGTGTGTTAGTACTGGCTCTTCGTTGCATGCTACAAGGAGAGATGAATTTGGTGCAGGACAGATTGTGATGTTTCTTGAGAGAAAAAAGAAAAAAATCACGGTTAATTTATTTAAGATGTGGAAAGTAGAGATTATTCATGACCAAAGCAAACAAAGAACCAATCTGAGCATCTGGATTTTGAATGAATGAATGAATTGCTTTCTTTCCAAAGTCCAAAATTCATTGTGACTTGGACTTTTGAGATTCAACCTGTAAAGAAAAGACAGAATGGGGACTTGTTGAGCAGGTCATCAGATAAGCGATGGCCATGAAACCAAAGATGAGGGCAACTAAACAAAAGACTTTCAGAGGACAGTTCCTTCTGGGACACCTCTCTTTCCCCAGCATTTGACTGCAAACTAATGTCACGTGGGAACGAGACATCTCCCATCCCCAGACTAACTCCCTAAAGTTTTATATCTAATTCTTCAGCCTTCAGATAAATTGCACTTACAATGAGCTTGTATTTATGTGAACCTCTCTTGAGAAGGACTTTGGATCAACCTTTTTTGTAGTAATGATGAATTTTGGATGTTCGGTACAGTCTTGGGCCACTATCAGGCTGCAGCTTTTATTGAAAGAATATGTACGGTTCACATGATCAAATGTTTTGAAATCTCCCTCGCTGACTTCACATGTGGCTGCAAAACAAAACCAGAAAAGAAATGGCAGGTGTAACAATGGCATGTGTGTTGCTGCAAAGAATTTGAAGGCTGCCTGAGATTTGTTTACCTAGCAAATAGGAAAGAAACTTCAGTGTCTCCTAGGCAGAAGTTTTCAAGGCTGCCAAAGTCTTTAAGGACAGGATAGCATTACAGAATAATTAAGAGATGTAGACTATACTAGTGTTGATTTTGATTACATGCTAAATACTAAACTCAAGGTAAAAGTGATTGAAATGTACTAAATTCTTGAGAAACCATGATAAAAAATAGTTAACATTTCCCACGAGTGTTAGACACCAGCCAGCTAGAACACACATGGCTCTTTTCTGAAGAAAATAAACAGGACAGGAATTCATGATCTGTCTTTACGCATCATCTGATGCCTCTCAATGCAAAGATGGCAACTTCTTAGGAGGGGCAAAAGATAATCTTCACTGCTTGCAGACAGGTGTGATTGCTGAACTCTGAAAACTTATATCAATGCAAAGTCTCTTTATTCACCGGCCAACAACAGTGCTTCCAATTGATAGAATGAGTTGCTGAGAAAGCAGATGTTATGCTTCCCTTACAAGGAAAGGCAAGGCCCAATGATGGCAGAGGATGGATCTACAAACATTGCTTATTTATGAGACAAGCATACAAGTAATATTTACATTGATCTTCTTGTGCTATTTGTGATGCTATTTCAGGAAGGAAATTCCAAGCAGTGATATCTTGAGTCTCGTAAGTTGGAGATGGGCCTAAGGGCAGAGTGAATGGAATTCGGAGTGCCTGATAGTAAAGTGTTACCTGAAAAAGCAGAAAGGAAAGTACATTAAGATAAATTGAACCATGTCATTCAAGATATGACTGCAAACAAAAAAGACTCTTATCTTGAAAAAAAATCTTGAAGAAGTATTTATACAATTGCAGTTGTGTTAGTCTCTTCAGGATGCACGCAAACCTCAGGCTTTTGTGAGGAATCATTGTCTTCTGTTCTGGTCTCACTTCCTGACTTTTATGAGTAATTGTTAAGGACACTGGAAGCTAACACAAATGGATGAAGTTTAAGTGATAATTAAGTGACTTCTTAAAAACAAGTTAAGTAACTGGATAAGTGGACGGATGTGTCCGGAAAAGCAGGCAGCATCCATTACAGGCTGAAAACTGGCATGATGTGCCAAAGTGGTAAGATCCCTTACTGCGGTTACAAACAAATTACATTTACCAAGAGAATCAAATTAATGCCTAACGTGCCTACTTCTTCATTACCATATATTAAAGATCCTGCAGTGCTAAAGCACCATTTAAGGTTAAAGACACACTAATTTCTCTGTTTATGAATAGCTAGCTGTTATTAATTTGCCACAGATTCACAGGGGAAATTTTTAAAAATGGTGCACAGGGATTTGGTGGACAAGGGCCAATTAATCATTGGGATTCTGCAGATAAAGCCTATGCAAGCTGCTCTGCAAGTGCAACCTTTCTAGTTTGGTTAAGACAGAGTTGTGTAAGTAGATGTCTAAACTTGATCAGGCCTGTCTCATCAAGGATGGTCACTGCAGACTTGGACTTAAACACAAACCTGGGTAGAGGCTCTACATGGTTGGAACTGAGCATAACACAGATGTTTTCAAGGCCTCTGTTATCTGCTCTTCAGCCCCGTATATCCCACAGAACTAGTCACACTGGGTAAAATTAATAAAGGTTTGTGTGCTGAACAGTCATACTTCAGGAAATTTGGGCTTAACTGCTGTTCTCTGCATGGAAATAAAATATTCAACTACAGAGTCTGATTTTCAACTTCAGCTTATTGCTGTGTTGCATCAAAGCAGTAAAAAAATCAAGGACCACATATTTCAAGACCCATGTATTCAGGGATGTAGCAGCTTCTCTAAGAGGTAATGTTTTGCCATTTTTTTTCTTTACATAAAGTATCATAATGTTTATTAGCTGAAAATCCATTCAAGGTGAGGAAGGGGAAAAAACCTGACACGTACCCCAGGAGCTTTAATTACTGTATCAATTGTCCGTGGAGATGTTGCAGCTGCCCTTACTATAAATTCATGAGATGGATTTCTCTGATGTGCTTCTGAGAAGCCCAACATGAGTGCTGCTCCAGGAACGTACTGCATGAATCTAGAGATAAACAAGATGTGACAAACTCAGGTCCATAAGCAAAGGATGAGGATTACTGGCAGTTCTGAAAAACTGAGAAAACAATGGGTGAACTGAAAAGCCAAAGAAATATTACTTTGGGTCAAACTAAATGCTTGGTTTTATCCACAGGAAACATACTGTTCTAATTTTAATGATCTTAAGTATTTTTTTTTAGAGACCAAATGGAAGGAAATTTCAAAACAAAAAGCCATTTTGAACTGAAATATCAAATAATTTAATTTTGAAAATGCAATTAACTGTGTCAAGTTTTTAAATATTTGGGGGATACCTTTTAATATGAAATGTGAGGGAAATAAAAAATATTCACAAAATAGTTTTGTGCCATTGAACTTGTGTTTTCCATCAAAAACAAAAAAGGTTGGGTTGAAAAGTTTCATCCAGTTCTTTCAGTGTTTTTATAAAGCCCAACTACTGCAAGGAGTACAACACAACAACCTAGAAGAGAGCAAATTACATACACCATGCTTGTCTTTTTTATCCAGGATGGAAGACTTCCCCATTGCACCTTCAGCTGCATGGCTGGTTTCCTTGCCAGCTGGCCCGTGGTAATCCTGGCTTCTATTCTGTAGTCTCGGCACTCCTTGCCCCATCTCAGTCTGGCCTTTATGAAACAGGGAAATAGTCATCCAAATTTCAGAAAAGAAATCACAGCACAACTGAATACCATTTAAAAATGTAAATGTTCCTGCTTTTCTGAAACTTCAGAATGATCCTTGATGCCCCTAAGTCTCTCTTTCCCTCTAAATATCCTCATGGAGAAATTTTGACTACATCTGGAAAAAATGTGAAGCTGAGTAGAAAATGAAGTTCACTAGGCTGTGCTAAGCTACATGTAGATGTTCCTTTTCCAAAGCAGACACTGAAACATTGTATCAAAGAAAAAAATTGCCAGACTCCAGACAAGCAAACTGGTATTTAAACAAATAATGAAGAAAAAATAAATCAGTCAATTTTTAAATTTTCTTCATACTTCTACAGGTATCAAAAATATATAATATATCAAGTATAATATAATATATCTATATATATCAAAATATCAGTATATCTCAATATCAAAATATAATATAGAAAAATATATCAAAATATGTTTTGATGCATCTTCAAAGTCAACATTTTTCTGTCTGGTTAGAAAGTGTTTTTTAATTTTTTTTAATTTGAAAGCCTGGGAAAAGATAGGAACATTTTTTGAAATTTCATGAACATGTTGTGAAACACATTTCAAAATATGTATGTTCTCCCTGTTTGATTATTCTAATCAGCAGGTGCTATATGGTTATTCAGAAAATTCTGGGCTGTCTAGAGCTCTTGCTTGGCAAAGTTGACTGCGTGCTTACCTGTGCTTTCAGAGGCAGTATTACAGCATCAGCACATGCTTTCCAACTGGTTTCAGCCAGCTGAACCACAACTAGTTGCACATCAACTTTGGCAGCATCAGAACGAACATATGCTGTAGCTTGATAACCTTGATTTCTGTTGTCACTCCTTACTGCCTGTGCCACAATCGTAATGCCAGGTGGAATTACGTCTCCCAGGAAGTTGCGCTGAAAAACAACCCCCAACCATCTGTGCTTAAGTATTTCTCTGTATTCASTTTGGAACCTACAGTCCCGTTTGTGTTACACTGATAGCAGGAAGCATTCCTTGTCTTTCATCAGTTTGGTTTGTCGTATATATTTGCATACCCCCAATATTTAAGAATAAATCTGGTTAGAATCTTAATTATTTCATTACCACCAGGAATTTTCAAAGATGTAATTGTTTTAATGAGGAATCCAAGACTCTTCCGAACTACCTCTATGCACTTTTTAAGATTTTGTGTATTATTGTAATATTGGAAACAGATGCCTATGATACATACTAGACATCTTCATTTCAGTATGTGCATTCACGATGTAAGTTACTATATAATAGCTTCTTCAAGACAACCGATTGTTTTGAAATCCTTCTGACTAGCAGAGTCCCCTTACACATTGACTGTATTTGCAGGGCTATTTATTCTATTATTATGTAGATACGTTAACTTAGTACAATTACAGAATACTAAGTGTGCACTAAAGATAAGGATGATCAGTGCTTAATGGGGCTTTATATTTTCCAAGCAGTAATGAGCATGAAGATTCTGATTTTAGTTACACTCTACATGCACTCATGACCTCGGGTCTACATTATAAAATAATTTGGAGGATTTAAGTTAAAAAAAAATCTTTAAGTAAAATCTATTTATTTCCTCTGCAGTTGCATTTTTATGTAATTGCAAAATATTTTCCATTTTGAAGGTTTCATAGGAAAAAGAAAATTCTATCCCCTTTAGCTTATAACCCCACTCCCTTCAATTTTTATCATTTCCAAATCCAAGTTTTCACATACTGCAAACACTAAAGGAAAATTTACTCAAGAAACCAACAAATGAAACCCCAAAGCCAAGAGAATTTGCAAAAATGTCAAATTACTTTGACTTTCAATTTACAAACTTAGCATGCGAAGTACTTCCTGGGCCTAACTCAGAAACTTAGGGTACAACCACCTCTAAAATTCCTGCTCAGCAGTCAGCAAAGCCCTACCATTTATGCGTACAGTGCAGAGACTACCTCACGTGTTAAGCTGGAACCACTCCTGTGATGAAWGCCAATTCCTTTGCTAACGTGGCTCCTCCTAGAGGTGCTGCCAGTATTTCCCCGGTGGCGGTGGCTGCTGCTGCTGCTGCTGCTGTGGCTGCTTCCTGATTCGGAGGAAGATGATGATGAGCTACCTGATATCTTCTGATCTGGATGCTATGGAACAAAAATATGTTATGAAGCTATGGCATGGCTTCTAGATCCAGGAGAAATGAAAAATGTCTGCTAATGGAAGCTGTTACTTCTTTAGCTTTACAAATGCAAGAACACATAGAGGTAAACAGTACTATAGGTCAGGATTCATCACTGTAAATTGTATTTTTACAGTGTAGACATCTAAATCAGATTATCAGTATCAATCTGTAGGCAATGGAGAGGCTCAGACATATTTTCAGTGTGATTCTTATTATTCTAAATATGAAATATGTTGGGTAGGAATGTGCCTTGAATCCACCTGTACCTCTCTGCTGATTAGGAAGGCCATGTAGATAATGACTGGAAATGGAGATTTCACATTGTAGAGGTCTAACATTAGGCAAGGTGAAACCCACACTTACTAAGTGATCAGAAATATCCATTTTAATTTAAAATGCTGTAAAACATCTTCCTACTCATAAGCAGGGTAAATAACAATTTTCTAGGTAACACTTACAAAAGCTACTACATTATCATCCTTTCAATGCATACTTAAAATTTCTCTGTGCCACAATGCATAGTCAGCCTGGTTTCTGATACCATCTACATACATGATGAGTTTGCTTTACTGCTATAATTATCTAAAAAATGAGGAGTTAACAATTCCTATTGGAAGATCCTCTGGTTTCTGTTTTTTATAATTCCTCTATGGACTTTCTTGGCTTAGCTTTCACTGTACTGTACCGTATCTAGCCCAAAGGTGTCCTGACCAAAAATTTATGGTTTTAAGTGCTGCAACAACAGAAGGGTGTAACAAGACCGTTGATATTTTAATAACAGAGCAGCTTATTTTGGCCATCATCAATGATATTACTAAACAATAAATAAGGTAGATTCTATAGAATGCTTAAGTGAAATGAACCTAACAAATCCCTTTAGTAATATGCTTGGTCATATCAACTATAATGATAGGAGTGCACACTTGAAGTTTGGACCTACCCAATGGACATGAGCAGACCTGAAGCGGAGTCGGTACACTTTCGGAAGGTAATTCTCCTGCAAAATTCCACAATAAGTTATAGCCTGCAGCTCAGTGAGGATCACCTGCTAGTAGAAGTCATAGCATTAGAAACTTTTACCCATTCTGTGGAAATGTCGTAACTACTGTGACTGTTAAATTGGGACTTGACGTGTTTTGTCTCAGCTTGTCTGTCATATTTGCTGGAGTGCTCCTTGCTGTGGCGATGGGGTACACCAACACTTTCACTGCTGCTGCTGCTTCTGCTGCTACTACTGCTGCTACTCTGTGTTTTAGGCCTCTGCTCATGAACACTTCTCCCTCCAACAGCAGCACTGGCATGTGGAAACGACGCGGGCTTGGGATGCTTTTTACCTGTACGTTTCATACCAGGTGCTTTGCTGCTGCTGCTGCTGCTGCTGCTGCTGCTGCTGCTGTCACTGCTGCTTTTGCTGCTGCTACTGCTACTACTGCTACTGCTTTTGCTGCTACTGCTTTTGCTGCTGCTGCTTCCACTACTACTGCTCTTGCTGCTACTGCTGCTACTGCCGCTGTCCCCAAAGGGATAGAATTTCTTTCCTTTGGCTTTAGACTGTTTTGTTTTCAGATTTATCTGGGTGCCTCCCTGTGAGGCCCTGTTGTCAGAGTCACTGCTGGAGGGGCTGCTTGTTGTACTCTCAGTGCTTCCACTGGTGCTGCTGGCACTGGACGATGAGCTTCTTGATTTTCGTGTCCCCTAGTCAAAAGTACCATTGGAAAAAGAGAATTATTTTTCTGTGTCTATGCAGAAAGCTCTAAATAAAATCAGATACAGAGAGCTATGAATCTCTTTGCTGCCTCAGAAGATAAGATGTATGCCTGAGATAGCAGCCTTGCAATACAATAAAAACACAGCTAAGTAGAACAATCCCCCAAACCCATGTGTGATAATGAACATGTGTAGAAATTATTGATCATACAGTTATGTAACTAGTGTTAGTAATGACAGTGCTGTAGCTGTGACTATCTCAAGGCAAGCTGTTTAGGAGGTATCATACCTTTTTGCAACAGCTGCAGTAGCTGGAAGGAACAGACAATCTTTTGGGCACACAAAATCTTTGGGCCTTACATAATTGTGCTAGAGATCTTCAGAGAAACCAGCAAAACCAACCAGCTCTCCCTAATCTCCTTCACCTCACCTACTGCAAAAGAAATGAACCCCAAAAAAAGACCTGCAGAAAGACTTGTGTACCTAAAAGCTTGTCTTTATTTTCCAATTTTTGTGTACTATCTAAACAATGAAGGCTACTTAGTAAAAGCAGTAAAAATAACTAAGCTTTGTGTATTGTCTCCCACAAATCTGGAAAGTGGATTTTTACAGAAGTACCTGGCCATCAGTATCATCAAGGATTTTCTTCACTCTTTTAATTGCTTCTTTGCTGGAAGATACTTGTGTCTCTGGATCTTCAAATGTTACTAAGCGTACCATTTTTGTAGGAGCTTGGGCCCCTGCCTGAATCATGAATTGTATTTTTTCAATAGGTGCCTCTGTATAAACTGAAATTGCACAAAAATAATATTAGTATACTAATAGCTGTTACTAATAGCACTAAATAGTAGAATAAGCCAATTTTTTCTGCAATTTATTTAGACATTCTTTCACATCTGAAAATGTAAATGCTCATTGGTTATTTCTGGTATTGAGTAACTGGTAAAATATTTCCCTAAGAGCTGAATGTTCATAAGCAAATTTTACAAAGTTAACACAGCACTAGATTCTTTTCAAGCCAAGAAACAGTGATTGGCAGATCTAAGTCAGTGAATTGGATTGCCTAAACAAATAATACTGTGGGATAGCGAGTTAGGCATCAGAAAGAAATTGAAACTTGTCTCTTGACAAGCATTCTTGTAAAGAACAGCCCAATGGCCATTAGTCTGATACTTAGGAGACCTAGATTCAGTGGCCTGCTGTGCTTTCACTTCTTATGACCGTGGATTAAGACATTAAGGACTAGATCCTGGCAAGGTTAATCCATAATTCCTTTTAACAGTCTGGGCTTTTAGAGAGTAGCTGCAGGACACTGCATCAGATCTGTTGCCCATGTCCAATTGCTCTGTGCCTGCATCCCAAATCCAGCGTTTCGCGATATATCAGACACCCTCTGCAGGCACAGATCAACTCTGCCTCACACTGAGCATGCAGAGTGGAGCTGTGCTGTATGGCCACTCATTGAGAGAACTGAGAAATCACTGCTCAAAGGTGGGGAGAAATAGATTCTCGCTACAAGTGTAACCTGCTGTCAATACTGGCAGGCTTGAAAGCTTTAACAGTAGTTTTAATGGTATTTAAGATACAACAAATATACATACATACCTATATACACACACACAAAAACACATGCATTACTTTCTTTTTATGCACGATTGTATTTACCTGGTTTGAAGCTCATTCTGAGTGCGTGTTCTCCAACTAGGTAATAAAGAGGCACATTTTTGATAAATGCTGCATATATGCTTTTCCTCTCAGTGCACACTTGAACTCCAAATGTACTTGCATTGAGGCACACGGAGTGAACAAATGGTTCCTTCTGGGAAGATGAATGTCCGAAGGAAAAGGAATTTCCTGATGAAACATCTTCTGCAGACTGTCTGTCCTGTTAGATAACATACAAGTCATGCTGGACAACAGTAAGAGAAATTCTAGCATGCTATGACTCCTGTTTCAGTAATAGAGTTACATATATTCTGCAAAAGGAATTAACCAGTTTCCTTGAGATAGCAAGACTGATACAGAACAACCTGGTTTTCAATACCATGAAGTTATCAGCTGAATGGCTTAATTACACTATCTAAAGTAGAAAAAGCTTCAGGATCTGGAAAGTTATATCACAAAAATAATTCTAATAATTTCATTTTGTTTTCTCTGAGTATTTAAACTGCATTAACAGATTCTTGATAAATCTGAATGTGCTCTAGAACAACTGGAGTTCTTTAATTTATGATTGGGTCAAACTACATAATCTTTATCCGAGTCCATGCAAATTCTGTTGGAGTTGAGGTCTGACAAGAATATAAGGATATATCAAGACCAGAGATTTCCTAGATGGTCAAAGCATATCAGATGTTAGAAGTTTCTACCCCAAAGTACGTAATACACATATGCTAAGCAATGCTCCCAGAAGAATGAATTAAAATTAATTAAAATAAGAATCTAATCCATGAAATCAAAGCTATGATTTCCTGGAGCAATGAAGCAAATAGCTGAAGACACATAACCATAAGCTTTCATTTTACATGTTAGACAAGGTTTGCAATTAATTTTTTGCTCAGATTATTATGTCTGACAAGATTCCTAAGTTGTATGTGCCATAGTAAAAAAAATGGAATTTTAATGCTAATCATTTTTTTCCAAAGGAAATTCTAATGATACTGGAAGATGCTCAAGTTAGTGCCATTTTTCAATTGCTGCTCATTCAAGATTAACTGCAGAGTGCTATATTTTCAGGATGCATAACACAGAGGCACAAAGTAGAAGAACTTGGCTTGTTCCAGCATATTGGAAATTTCTGTAATTGATAGCACGTTTGCATATGAACTTCTCTGTAGGAAAGTGCTGTACTCACCCTCCAGTTGTCTCTTATTTTATCTGAAAACCATTTAGAGTTGCAGGACTACAATGAAACTGAAACAGGGCAGTGTATTCCTTGCCCTTGTCAATCTTTCACTGAATTAATTGTCATGGTGATGTCTTCATGATGCTGTCCTTAGTAGAAAGCCTGTACTGGCTTTTACTGAAAACTGTAGCTCATAAAGTTATTTGACTTGACACATAAATTGATATACATCCTTGAAGTAGGAGAGTCCAAGCCTAGAAGCATTACATTTGGTTCCACTAGTCAAGTACTGAAGCAGTCTGGTGAAATAATTATGACTGTCTCAGAGATGTARCGATTGCTTAATGGTTACAATGGACTTTAAAGATTGTGAGCCTATCCTGTAGATGGCAGTGTAAAATTAATTACCAAAGAAATGCTCTTGCTTCTGAAAATGATGATGCAAGTCGGATGTGATTACACTCCAGATTTTAAAATAATGTTACTATAGGGCTATTTGTGATGTTAGATTGAACCTGACCTACTTTGAGAGACGTAGCCTTGGTCAGAGGTGAATCATACATTTCTCCTATGGATAAAAGAAATGGTCTCCCACTGATTAAAAGTCAGAAAGGAATAGTCAGACCCTACATCAGTTACCCTGATGTTATCAGTCTCGCCTGATGCAGAATCTGAATCGAAGGACATCTTCATTATGTCAGGCACTGCTTCAGGTAGAAGAACTGGAGTCATCTTACTAGCAGCCAAATCCTCGATATTCCGTGTAACAGCAAATGTCTTAGACCTGCAGAATAAACATTAGGGGGAATCTGTATCAATAAAGCACTCCTGAGGAAAAGACCTGAATAACGTCTTGTAGCACGTACTCAGCAACAAGTATCATACCTTGCAAATTGCTTTACAGATATTTACAGCATCTTTCCTGCTATTGATATTTTCAAGGACTGTGAAGATTGAATAAAAACTTGGACACATCTCAGGGGCAGATAGCTCATAGTTATGCTTTCAGACTGTCATGTACATGTTAAAAGCATTGTAGTTGATGGGATCTTTGTATGTCTAATGCCTTTAAGAATAGGCCACTTAGAAGTCTGGCTGTGGCTTAAGATATTAAAATCTTGGGTCTCTTATTTGGATATTTTGTTCTTTAAAATTTTTGAACTCAGGTTCTGTGTATTTGCTGCTAAACTTGGTTCTCATCTCCTGTAATGTTACAGTTAAAAAATACTGCCATAATTCCAAAAAACACTAGGGAGTGGTGGCTACCAAATGCTGTTTCCTCTGCAACTTTTGTTAAAGTATAGTTAAGAAAGAAGCCTAGACTCATCAGAACAAGTGTCTGGAGCTTGATCTAACTGTACTGGTACAGATTCATGACTTGGCAAGACATCGCAGAGACATATCAGAAGGTTCAGAGCCTATTTACATAAAAATCTTCAATACCTAGATTCCTATGTTGTGAGGCTAAAGAGTGTTAGGATCCAGGTCTAGTGGCATAAGATGCAACATGAAACTAAGACTATCACAGCTAAATATCCTGAGGTCCTGGCTACTTTAGGTTCTTCAAGAAAGTTGTTCCAGTGCTGTGACAATTATAAATTTTGTCTTGGGTCAGGGAAACATCTTGAATATTGAACACTTTTGAGAGAAGAAACCTCTTTCCCTCAGCTAATAACATGTGCTAACTCTACCTTATTAGCCATTTATCTCCACTAACATTGAGCTCAAAATTCCCCATGTATTGTTGCTCATGTATTAAGTGCCATGGGGTCACTGTGGCCTGCCAATGGAGGTGGCCTTTGTGACAGTGAATGGAAAGATGGTCTTCAAAATGGTCTCTATTTTAATATGGTCCACACTGTACTAGTCTGAACTTTCCAGTCTAACCTATTTGAAAGATGAATTTGTATTCATTTGATAGTGCTCTCTTCCTCTTGAAGGCTCCTGCCGTGCTGTGTGCACTGTAAAGCACACAATTGCACTTCATGTGGAACACCTCAATAAAACGTGTGTCACCTGTGGGCTTTGTTTTCTTTTCCATCTCTCTCTTTTTTTAGATAAGGACATGACAGCAACGCTCCACGCTGGGTGAGAGTAGAACCTTGAAGAATGGAATCTGAAATAAAATATTCTTCCTAACAAGCTGAGTGGATAAAAGAAAATACAAATCAACTTGCATTTCAGATGGCTCATCTGGGTAAAGGGACAAAGAAAGGAAATGGCTTTTATTTTAATCCCATTCAATAATTCAAATGACCACTGAACTGCAGGCTGGGTCTCCAAGGAGAAAGCTCTGGGGTTTCTTTTCCAATTTTTTTTTTTTGTATTTTTTATGCCAATAGTCTACTCCTGCCACCTAATGAAAGTGGAGGATCGATTCCTCCCTGTTGAGCACAGAGAGCTGACAAATGTAGCTGCATCACAGGTGACACATGTCAATGTCTGCAGAATCACACGGCACAGTAAAAATACGCTACAAGAGCCAGCTCTGGTGCTTTAACAAGAAAAACAGTCACAAAGAAGGCCTAAAGCTATGGTATGAAAGAATTTGTTCTCTCTGATCCCACACAAGGGAGAAAAAATAAAAGGGAGATTTTCCAATATGTATTAGTGTATTTTTTGGATGAGAGAAGAAGCTGTGCTATAGTATAAGCCAAATTCACTGCATGGGGAAGGGGCAAGCAATTCAACTGTGTTGGGCCCATTAATGTTTCAGTGAGTGTGGCCTTATATACATCCCTGACTTGGAGACAGAAGAGCTCAATGTCTGTTTAAAACAAAAAAAATCAATGCCAAACTATTTTTACCAGGTTTTAAAGCATGGTGTGACAACATATCTAAATAAATGAGAAGCAAGTGAAAATGCTAGCACCAGATCCTCAACTCTYGTTCCACTGCAGTGAAATGAAGGTTCCTGCCTTTCCTTCCCAGCATCCTCCTGACCTTGGTGCAAAGGTGTTATAAAAACAAAGACATGAAGTGCGATGTCACTTCCCTCCTCTGTCCCCAAACACACAGTGCTGTCTTGTGAGCTCATGCACCAACTCTTTTGCATTTTCCTTTATACATGTTGTATACATGTTGTATACAGTGCTGTAATTTTGTAATTCATATTATAAGATGCCCATGTGAAGCAATTTCTGTTTTTCCTACAGTTAAAACAAGCAAAAAAGCCCCATGATACAAGCTCTATTCAAGATTATGCATATACTTCAGTAGCCTGTCATTATGAATATGTGATATATTTGCAAAGTGCATTCTCTGGCAGCTCTCCATATTTATGCTTTAATCACAGGGCTCTAATTTTCCCTGAAATTTATTTGATTTTTACTTCTTCCTGTAAATTTTGTTAAAATGTATATTTAAGTAGCCATCTGTAGTATACCAAATAATTATGTTAAAAGAGCTTTAAAAATAACTATTATTTTTAATTAAATTTAACTTTGATAGGATTGAAATGAAACACATATTCTCTACATAGCATGATTAATTATTTTGCTCTGATTTTGCTATAAAGAGAGTTGAGTCTTTAATACTGTGTTTTGCCTTGGGAATGCAATCTTTCAAGCACCAAAGTTTTTTTTTTTTTTATAGGGTCTGTGATTTCTCACCTGAGTTTCTCTTTGGCTCTTGGAAATTCATATAAATCCCACAGTTGTGACAGGTTATAACCTGTGTGGCATATATGATATAACTGAACTAAATGCTATTGAAGACTGTTTACTTCCCCAGTCTAGGTGTAAGAGCTGATAAGAAAAGTAATATTATATCCTAGCTGGCTTTAATATCACAATACAATAGGAGGTAAGTCACTGACCATCAAGCAAAAGTGCCTAATACTAAAATATTTCGAACACAGCTCACAAACAGCTGAAAGAGCCATAGCTTTCTAGAACCATTTCTTTAAATGGAGAATTTAAAGCTTATAAGGGACAGTGCCAGAATATCTCTAAAATATTAAATTGTTTATTTTTTGGTGGAGCTATGCAAAAGGAAGAGAAAGGCTAACTAAGCTTTTGGACTCATTTTATATAGATATACATGCATTCTTTCTCTATATAGGTCATGCTTACTTGTTTCTCCTCATACCTTTCAGATTTTACTTTGCTTGTTCTTTGACCTCCTCAGTGATGTGGTTCAATGTTACATTCTCCAGTTATTGCTTTACCTTCACTTGTACTCATTGCTGTTTCATTGTTCTGTGTGATTTCCACTGATCATTTGTTTTGTAACAGTGAACTGGAATGCTTTTTTGGAAGAAAAAATTGATGGTGCTAAAAGTTAGCTAGTGAGTATTAGCTTCCTTAAATGCTTGGCATTATAGAGCTATTTCCAGCTGAGTTCTTCACTTCATAAATGATAATGCTGCAGGGTCTAGAGCAGGGCTTGGGCTGGAACTCATAGGTTCCTCAGCTGTAATCACCTACTTCCGATACTAATTTGGTTTATGTTTTTTGGCATGGCATTTAACCCTTTTGTGTCTGATTTGATTCCCCCCTAAGTCAAATGAGGAAAATATTTTTTATTTTGCTTTGCAGGGAGGATCATTCTGCTAACATTAATAGCTCATCTTGAGGCTCTAAATTCCATATAAATGCCCAATATTCTTATTTCAGTTCAATATCCTTTCTGAGTTCATTGATGTCCATCTTGCCCTCTCCAACACTGAGAGCTAGTGAGAGCAGCTGTTTGCCATCCCAGATGACCTTGAGAATGGGCTGTCGTGGTTTTCACAAGAAACCAAACAAACAACTTTTGGGTTGTGGTGCCCAAGAAGCTCACACGTACCTAACCACTGCTCTGTGAATTGCGGAAGCACTCGTTCCTCTGCAAGGAGAACCTGATTACAATCATGTTTGATGGAGTGAAGGAATCATCTCTGGGAGGAGGTTGCGATGTCGAATGCTTAATAAGATGGTCTGTGACTACTGAAGAGCAAGGGAGAATAATGATTAGCCTCTGTGGTGGCTAAACTGAAGAGACCTAAAGAGCTCCTCTGGGCCAGCAGCCATGAATGCTAATTGCAGCTGGATCAAACAACTGAGCTCTTTTGTTACGGCCATATTTCTAGAGCAGAAACTTGTTAACATTTCTGGGGATTGTATAACAGCTGATTTCTTGTCGGTAATGCTTCTTCCTTTGTAAGGAATTTTCAGCTTGTCTTTCTCAGTGTTTTTTCGTGTGTGTGTGTGAAGGTTTTCTAAGCTTTGGTCTACTGCTTTGATTCCTTGGACATACTCTTTCTGTTTTCTCCCTCTCTTTGTGCTTGTATTTCCATCTGTTTTCATTTGTTTGGCATCTGGCTACAATAGTTTTCCAGAGTGTATTGTAATTGCATGCAATGATAATAAATCAAGTAGACCTAAGAGGCAAGAAAACCAGATGCCAGCCACAGGGAAACCAGATAAAAACACAAGAAAYACCAAGTTCTCTACACTTTAAGGCATCAAGCACAAATATATATGGATTGTCTTTTATAACTGGAAGAATTTATGTGGCTTATATTTTACCTAGGGTCTTCAGTACAAATACATGTATTGGGATAGAAGTTTTATGCCATGTATGCTTTAAATAGCTTGGGAGTCTCAAGGACTGAAAAAAATGGTCCTAAAGATGATTTTCAAGTGAAGACCACAGGAGATATAGCATATTTCCAAGCAAAGCTTTGGTTCACGTCATTCTGTTTAAATTAAATAAACGACACCAATCTCTGCTGGTTAACCAAACTGTCGAAGGCATAATCCCTAAGCAAATGATTTATTTTATTTGGAAAGATTCTGTATTGCTATATAGAAAGATAATAAATGCTGTGGCCTACCTTACAGTAATAATGTTAGTTTCTTCTTTACATGGTGGAATTTCAACTTTGATGCTTTTTTCCTTCATATGGGCGGTGGCAACAACATTCACAGGGACATGAGCATTCATTTTGGTATGCGCTTCCAGTCCTGCCTGGATCATGCGTGTATTGATCCCCATTACAAAGGTCATGTCCTTAGCCATGCTGAAAAGTTAGAATGAGATGGTAAAATTATGTACATACAGTAAACAGCTGTTGAATTTTTATGACTGGCCTCTGTCACTTGGAAATACGATTCTCTTATTTTATGCTAAATATTTACCTTAGACTCACTTTGGATCGCAGCCTAATGTTGGCATTTAGTAACTCAGTCAGTCTGAAATCAGACTTTGGAGAAGGTGTAATCTGTGCTTGAACTATTACAAAGAAAGCAAGCAAAGTGTTAAAAAAAAAAAAACCCAATCCTGACAACCATGTTTGTATTGCTAAAGTCTTGAAATACGTTACCATTTCCTGCCACTTTTGTGATAGCTGTGTAATAGAAGCTTGTCTCCATTGGGAATCCAGTGCAGGTAGGCACAATACGGCGGATCTCAGAGGACAGTAAAGCCTTGGTCCACTGCCTCCCTACACCACTTTGAAGGCTACTGATTAATCTCCTTATTGAAGGGATTTTTTCATCAGGTCCATACCATGCCTGAAATTATAGAGTTCAACTTGTCTAAATAAGCAGAACTTGAATATCACGATCTGTTTCATTAACTGTTCCTCAGGAGAATGTCTGCCAGCAATGATTATAGCTAATCCTGATCAAAGTTTGAACTTATTTGCCTTGATTAATACTAAGGACAAAAAAACCTCTTGAATTAAAAAGCTAAAAAAGCAAGGGAATGTGTGGAAAAAGCAGTATTTTAAAGCTTTTGATGCTTATCTGGTGATGTTATCAAAGTAATACCTGCAATGCATTTTGGATGGTGTTTTTGTCAAGTTCACCGAAGAATAACTCTTGGCCGAACATCTTCAAGTAGCCTGATACAAAAGATTTGTCAGCAGAGAAGGCCTTCCAGTCAGAAAGCTGCATGAGAAGAAGGAAGTCTGATTCCTCATAAAATTTTGGGTATAGTAATACCTTAGAGATTTTCTTTTTCCTGAGAATTTACCGTTTTTAGGATTTCCTTGAAGTCATAGTCAGTCTCCCAGTCCTGGTCAGGGGAGTAACCTTTAGCAAACATCTCCTGCAGCCCTTCAGCTGTTATTCCCACCTATGGGAAGAAGGAAAGTGTAAATGCCAATTGGACGATGTTCAAAAGAAGGGATGAGGTGGCAAACTGCGGGTAGACCCAATTACCTCCAAGGGATCAGCAACTCTTCCAAAGAAATGTGTCCGCAGCTGGGACATTGCCATTGTTGGAACTGTGCTGCCTGCATTATTCAATACCAAATATTGAGCTGCCAGTCCAGTCATAAGAAACTCTAAAGAGAAACAGGCAGTAAAACACAGCACAGTTAGTTTTTAAAACCACAGCGTGCAGATTGTATCAATTTGCTAATTGCATTAGACAACCAATACAGCATGATAAGAGAAAGGCCAGAAAACCCAGCTATAAACTGATGTTATAAAACAGTCATAAACAGAATATTCTGCATATTTGAACTATTAATGGACAAAATTACAAGTCCCCTGCTCATTGCATAGCAGTTATGCTATTTTTCCAATTGCTTCTGGTAAATCATTTACATCCGGTCAGATTCTGCAATACCAGCTTATGAAATGCTTTTATGAGACATCATTCAAGGTAACTTGACAAAGGGGATCAGAACTGGAAACAGATTTGCCATCCCTTGCTAATAGTTTAGGGAAAGTGATATAGATGTCCTATAAGGACAGATGGTGAGGTGTAGATTTGTCTCCCAAATGACTAAAAGGCAAGTGAATGTATCTAGAATCCCACCATAACCAGAAATGAGCTTTGGAAAGTCAGTACAGCTGAGGTAATTGCAGAGCCCCCACTGATTTTAGTACCAGATCCAGCTCAAGAATATTAGTACATTTACAGAAATTACTTATTAATATATTTTCAAAAGTTATGAGAGGGAATTAGTCTTTGACCTCCTTCCAGAAAAGGAGTGGTTAAACTCCAATAAATTACATAGCTAAAATGTAAAGATTAGACAAGATTATTATTTAGTTCACAAATGTGTGGCTTTATGAGTACCCAAGACCAGACTTCTCTAGTGCCTCTCTTCTAAGTTTCAGATAACCTCCTACTTGTGGATTAAGCACCTTGCTACTCCTGCTTGAATCCATGCATGCTGACAGAGGTCCAGATGTTTGTTGCTTGACCCCCGTTTATCCCGCACACTGAATTATACAGATTCAGATTACTGGGACGGATTTTGATTTCTAATTTCTTGGGACAGATTCCAATTTTTCATGTATTTGAAAACCAATCTATTGGAAAGGCAACAGATTTAGGTCTACTAAATCTGTATGAACCAGCATTTCACTAGGTCACCTTCACTCTTTTGCTGCATTAGACTCCTTTATTTTCCCAAATGTGCTAGGTGCTGTCTAGCTACAATGTAAGCAATTCAGTAACGTTTCCTGGAATAGAAATACAAGTATTTATGCCATCTCACTGATGGCAGAAGAATCAGTGTAGAACATGCAGCAGGCAGCAAGGGAGAGATGACAAAAGTTCACATTTTAAAGCTGACCCCATAGAAAATAACAACTGAAGTGATGCCACACTGGGGCATACAAACTGACTTGAGACTTCAAAACATGAAGTCTAATTTTTCACTGAATTAGCTTAGCCAGAATGGTTCTAGGTGTTACAGACTGCGTGGACCCACCACTAGAATCAGATATGGTTCTTTTAGCCAGTTTGTTAAAGCTGCTTTTTTTTTGATTTTCTTACCCATGAAATCTGGTAGTTAAAACAAATATGGTACTTTCTGATACTTAATAAGAAGTGTTGCTCATAAATGATTAAATGATTATACAGAATTCATGAACTTGAAGAGAACATGGATCTTTTCCATACCTCAAGCATTACAAAGCTCTAATGCTCTAAAGAAATATTTACCAATGAAAAATCACACTGACATAGTCAAATGATGCACTGTAGCCACTTCATTGTGAGAGCTTGATGAGACCTGCATATATCTAACTAAATGTCATGCCCAAGGAAGAGGGAAAGAAAAATCAGTGATGGAAGAAAGCAGTCTTTGATACCTCCAAATATTAGTATACATATTTCATCATATAAATCGGCAAAAAGTTGTGCGTATTGAGAGTCAGATTCTGTCAGTCTTCATATTGAACAGTACCTAGGTCATACCTTTGATTTCAGTTACAGTGTGTAGAGCATAAAACACTATTCATGGTGGCCAAGTGCGACAGATTCCAGATTAGAGATACTTTCAGCTTACATTAGTGACTGTCATTAAAAATTCAGTATCTAGCACCACAAAGATCTGATGCTGAGGGCACATTTTTGTTTTTAGCATGGGAATAGGTACTGCATTACTGCAGTCACTATGGTAACTCCTCTAGAATGGGCTCAGGGAAATACATTTCACCTGTGACTAGTGGTGACAAATCAAATCAGAAAGGTGGAGGATGGATCCTCCTCCACACCARTGTAATATAGGACTGACTTCATCTAGCCAGCTGACTTATCTAAGTATAAAATTAGCATGTGTGAGAAAAGAATCTTCTTCCTTAGCCTTCAGGAACAAGAGGTCTAAGCATCACATCCGCATACTAACCAAATTCCCAAACCTTGTCTTCACCAAGAAGGTAGCAGCAATTCACTGATATGCTACATTCCCAGGCTCTCGAGAACAAAATAATTCATTCTACATAGCCCTTGCCAGCTACCCTGATGCATATGGTGCCTTCTTTCTCACTGTGTGAACACTAAGACAGCTTCATTTTAAAAGCAAGAATAAGAAGAGAAAATGAGTACCTAAAACTAGAAATGTGTATCTGCTTATTACTGGAAAACGTGTCTCTCCCTGAATGAATTTTAAATGGTACAAAAGTTCACACAGCGCATATTAGTGACTGTATTTCCTCAGGCACTCTCTGTCTCCATCTCTGAGGTAGCAAGTATGTGTATTATACACAGCTGTGATAGCTATGTGGTATATATTATACTTATTTTTATTATACAGCAGATTAAATGGTCATGTAAAATCTATGAAACAGAGGAAGGGCAACAATAACATCTACGAAAGTGTTCCAAACCACTTCCCCCTTCGAAAAAAGGCAAAAGTACTTGTACACTTAGCACTGCAGGTTTCAGATGTTTCAGAGTCTCTTTTTCTATTGATTACTTTGAAAAGAAGCTTTACATACACTGATAAATAACAAACGTGCTAAAAACATCCAAGAGTGCTCTTAGATAAACAGCATGTGTAAGGAGACTGTGTTTGTAGATATAATCTCCCCAGTCTGCCAGCTACATATGCCAAATCGCTGAGGCTGCCATGGTCATTTACATAGGCGAGTTGCTTAAAAAAAATCTCTCCTGAGAAATATAACATAAATGGAAAATGGAAATAGCTACAGTCTGACCAAGCAAGAGCCAGTTTGACCAGGCAAGAGCCTCTCCCTTCTAACTACTAATGTTCTTGATTTTTACATGCAGCTCYCATTGATTTAACTGGTCTGCCTCCAGATCCTGCACATGGATCTGTTCATTCTAGTAAAGAATTCTGGTAGGAAAGTGCAAGGAAAATCTGTAGCTGTAAGCCTGAGATGGCTGCTCATGGTTGCAATGAATTGTCACATCTCAACATTTTCAGCGTTTGCTGTGTCACTGGGCACTGTTGAGGGCGAAGAGCATTTAGCATCACATTTGAATTCAGCAAGAGTTGTAGGTGTTCACACCGGTAGAAATTAATCCACTTCAGCAGTAATTTAGGTCCCTTCTCTTTGTTTGGTGCTGAACAATGGCATGAAATTTGTTAAGCACTGCTGAGACTACAGAATTTGATACAAGAGCATGTGCCTCACTGGTTAATGAAAGTGGAGGGTTAGAGCCCCACAAGCCCTCTGGTAATTTCATGCTGGCAGTGTACAATGCAAAATACACAGGGACCTAAACACTCTCAAAATGGAGAGCCTGAGATTTTTGTTTCTCTGAATGCAGGAGAGCATGGAGGAGCAATATGCAGCTATCAGGTAGAACTGGGATCACATACTGTATGTTTTTTTCACACACTAACCCGTATTTATTTCTCTACAAAATCTTCAGATTCTTAACATTAGAGAGAGGAATTTGAACCTTACCTTTGAACATACTGAAGTGGAAAACCTTGCTGAACTGATATCCAGATCTGTCAAATTTGGGGCTTAATACTCTAATAGCCATTCTGCAGGCAGAAGCCCTGAAAAGATCCAGTGAGCACATTAACACCTCAGTAAGTTTATAACAAGTTCTTTTAGAGAAGGAATGCAAATTTTCCTTACATCAGTTGAAGATCTGGAGCTGTGCTTCTACCCAGAGCCCTCAGGTGAGAATAGATAAAACTTGCCACTTGCATGCTAGGTTCCTTCAGCACAGCATCAGCTAATGTCATCAGTATAGGAAGACCTGGCTTGGTTTCAAACAAAACTAAGGCAGCTAACATTCGGAGCTGAGGATGTATTTTGTGATTCAGGAAAATCTCAAGGGTAATAACTTGCACCTGAAAATAAAAGATACATTTAAATTTACTGTATGTTTGAACAGTTTGTCAATAGCTGTTCGTCATCGGTAAATGATCTCTTCATCACTGGTAGAGTACAAATCTGTATTAATTTAATTATTAGGGCAACAAAGTTTCTGGTTTCATAGTTTGAAGGCTGGAAAGGGCATTGTGGTAATGTAGTTTGACTTCCTACACAATCAAAGCCAAGGAACTTCTCTGGATAACTTCTACATTAAACCTATTCTACCTTTTTGAGCTACATCAAAATATATCTGCAGCATAACCACTCTAGGCAAAAGAGATTTCAAGAATCCATCACATATYTGAGAAGTGGTTTCATCACTTGTCCTTACCCATAAAGGTACGCCTTATTTCTAATCATTTGATTTCCTAAGGCCCTTTATGCTAGATTAAAAATCAAGTTTACTACCAGAAATCTCTATGCCACGTAGGCAATTTAAAATTGTGAATTTATGCAACAAATGTAATTCCACAGTACTACTTGTGACCGATGTGTTTGACCTCTACAATATTTAGTATCAAGACTAATTTCACACTGGAACATCTCCAGTTTCCATGAGCTGCGCTCAAGCCTTTGACCCCAACCTCAGACTGGGCTTGGACTGTCTAATACCCTTCTGGCCCCCATCTGCACAGTGCAGCTCCCGCTTAGGACAGCACACATCCATGCTCTCTGATGAAAAGTCTCATCCAATAACTTCAACAAACTTTGGAGACACCCCGGCTGGTGACATTCACTTAACTATGGTGACTATCAAATACCAAGGTAAAAGCAGTGGCAAGGATGCAGTAGCCTCATTCTAAATGTAACTACCTTTTCATATTAGGCAATAAAGGTGACAGACTACGTAGTAAGACTGTTTAATGCAATGTGGGTATGTGGCTAGTCACAAACCAGGGATTAAACTGGTTTTTGGACAATGAAAGACACAGTCACACTCATTAAGAAGCTCCAGATCAATTTCCTCCAGAGCAAATGCATAGAAAATGGATTCTAAACAGGGGTCTGGGTCATATGTGGAAAGCTGGGCCAAAGGGCACTCATGGACACAGCATCATTTTCAAACACCAAATCAACTTTTTTCTTTCCTAGCCAATACCCCAACTCCTACCCTCACTAGTCTCTCCTCCTTCCCTTTTCCACATGTAGTTCTTGCACTTTAGTACACTGTTTCTTTATTCTTTTGCTTAAAAGAATACCCTGGCACACTATTGTCTGTGGATCAATACACGCACTCAAACTGGGAGTTATATGCAAAAAAAAGAATATAATGGAAAAACTGATACAGATTAATAGGAGAATGGCTAAATAAAGCCTTTTATTTTCCTTTTTATGTTAAGAATAGTCTTATATAAAATAAAAAATTTCAATATCAGGAAAAAAACCCTAAAAATGCAAGGTTTCCTTTTAGAAGCAGATTGCTTTCAGGTGAAAATGATAGTAAAGTGATGTCTGTGGTGGATGAGATTATGCCTGTGTAACCACTGTATGCGATATCTAATCATTATCTTGTTCAGGGACAAAAGCCACATTTAGTAAATGTTCTGTTTATGACTTAAACCCACACAATGTCTGTAAATTTGTAATTAGGATGCAAACCTCTAGTATCTATTTGCAATAAGATCTGATCTTGAATTACGATTAGATGTGACACTCAGTATTAAATGTCAATTCTCTGAAAATCTTGTTTTGTGGTTCTCTCACATACCAAAATTGAAGTAGCACTAAACATATTTTGGTCAATAATTCAGCTTTTGGTCTAATGTCCTTGGAAAACAAATGTTTGCAAAGGAAATACTGCTTTGTCTTCAACAACAGGGTAATGAATGTACCCTTTTAATGGCATTTTTGCTGCATTTTGAAATACTAGAGGCTAATGTGAAAAGGAATAAGACATGACCACTTAGGAATGGTTAATTATTGTAAAGAAAACATATTACAGCTATATTCAAAAAACTGCTGCTTCCACCCCCTGCCCCCATCATCAGTTAGGAGCAATACATACAGGTATGGTAAGTGCAAGGGAGACAGCTTTACTTCCTTACCATTTTTGGGTCTCTAATGCCTATGTTTTTCAGTGCCATCACAGCAGTTGCATGAACCCTGAGTGGCAGATCTGAGGCACCAGATGCATATCCCGGCAAAAATTTCTTGATGTGCTTGATGCTGGCTGGATGTCCCACATTCCCAAGGGCTTTCAAGGCCAGGCAAATTTCTTCTGTGTTAGACTTGCTCAATACCTCTCCTGCAAAGCCATGAAGTAGCTGAAAAAAAGAAAACAAATTTTCTGTTCAATTCCACCTCTTATCTATATCCCATCCCCCAGTCTGTGTTTGAGGTTTGACTTTTCTTTGATAGTTTCAGTTTGTTCAATTCACTTATTTTAAATATTTTAAAATTCTTTTTGTTCTCATGAATAGGACATTTTATTCATAGAATGAATATAGCCAAGAAAGCAGCAATGAACAGCTTCTTCATCACTATGCCTTAAAATTATTGACTAAGATTTTTAAAGACAAAAATAATGGTTAGGGCCTAGTCCCCACTGCCTTTCAGCGTGGGTTAGGAATCTGGCAGTAATGCCTTTGGGATATCTCTCCCCACTGTATAAACACAGGTGCAAAAATGCAGATACAGTATAATCCTTCATACCCTTAAATAAGATTCCTGAAGACACAGCTAGTGGTAGTGCCCTTCGCTTCCAGTTGTGACAGCAACTTTTTAGTATGGATTAATAACTGGGAATGAGATCACCAGGTCATTCAACAGCCTTCCTTGTAAGCAACTGGATCACATTTTATTATGTGGCAAGATTAGAAATAGTTGTCTGAAGACTGTGAATATGAGAAAAGAACTAAATCCTAGTAGAAAGCTGCTTTCAATGCTAAACAATGGCTTTACAGAAGAAACACTGAAATGTCACAGAATAATTTCAATATTGTTCCCATGTTCTAAAATATCACATTTGAGATCCATTGATGCTGCAGAAACAGCACTTTTGATATTACTAATCAAACTGAATGGAAACTTGAAATGCATTGAATAACCCGTACAGTCGTTTGCTTTGGTGAAGAATTTTCTGTTCCCTGGCATTGGGCTTCCTATACTTAGTTAGCTCACGATTGTTGGTGGCAACTGTAACACAGGAGATGCACATAGGAACCAGAGGAGGCTGTTTGGGCCTCTTCTGTGTACCACAGGAAAAAAATCATGGCAGGCACACAACTTATTGAGAACTCCCTGCTCCTACTGGAGACGGTGGGTTGACTAGTGTGCAAGCCCAAGAATACCTGGGTTCTCTTTCCATCTCTATTGCTGGCCAGGTGGATGGCCTCTGTAAACAACTACATGCATGTCAGGAATGGAGAAATACTACTTCTGAAATTATTTTGAGGCCTACTGATAAAGAACTGTGCAGAACAGGTGCGTATTACTGTTATTTAAACCTCGTACTGTAAGTAGATGACTGGGTTCTGTTTCTGGCTGACAAACTGATGGGCTACGCAACTTTGGGCAAAAAAGGGGCTTTTGTATCACTTAGGTTACATATCTGTTAAGTGCCTATATTTAGAAGTGTTTCAGAGCAGTGCTGTGGAACTTCGTTAATAATTGGCAATAAAGCACTCAGAAATACTCAGATAGAAAGTGCCATGAATTACATGCTTCTTCCTTTCACTCTCTCTTCTGTGTTAATCTAAAGATAAAAATGCTGTATTTAACCGACTGGGGTTCCTGTCCCCAAAGGGAAAGTGAAACGCAGATCTCTGAATAGTGAAGACAAAACTCTAGGCTTAACTTTTAAAAGATAAATAAAAATCAGGTTACCTGGAGACATTCAGAGCAGGAATCTGATGAAGAGCACTGTTTATGGCACAATGATGCATAGCTAAGATGGCAAACCTTTCCAAGTACAGTACTTGAGCGTGGGCAATGTTTTTTCACAATGAGCTAGGGAGAAAGTAGTTGTTTATTACCACAATTAAYGAAGAAGAAACAATTTAAAAAATACATTTCTGCCAAATGCAAGGCAATACCCAGCTTTCAATATTTTTGTATTGATGGATTTATAGTTAATCGGTGGGTATTACTGTATTTGACAATGCAATCATAATGTAATTCTAAGGAACATCTGGAAGGCAGATCTGCAGCTTTAATAGTGTTCCAGATTTTAATTTTGTATAGGCTATAATCCAAAGGGAGAAAATCACCCAGTTACAGAATGGAAAAGCACACATTATTCAAAAAGCACTCATCATTGTTTTATAATTGCCTGAGCTCTAGGCACAAAAAACTTGTGATACATTCTGAGTGGACTTCAGTACTTTGGGCAGACAGGAATATTTCATATGAATGTGAGAGCTGACAGGAGGCAGCAACCCACCACTTCCTCAAGTGGGAAGCACAGCAGTACAGCGCAGTAACAGCTGAGCTGTGATAGCTTTCACAGAAGGCAAAGCTCTACTCTGAGATTCATGGTCTCTGCCCAAGCTAGGCAGATAGAAGTTCCTGCATCAGAGGGTAGAATTTGACCCTGCAGAAGAGGGTCATTATACTTTCTCCTACATGGGCTCCACATTGGCATAATTCCCTTGATTACAATAGATCTGCTCTGATTTATACCCATTCTGCTAGGTCAATCCAAACCAATATAACAAAAATGTATTTCTTACTCCCTAGTCTTTGCAGAGACTCTCAGTTAGAGATCCGATCTGACGTAACTATAAAGTATACTTGAACAAAGGAAAACTAGAAATCACTGTTTGCAGCAATAACCTCCGACACTGAGGGGTATTTTACTCTTTCTTTTCTCTTTTATGCTGGACTCATTTTTGCCTCTTTGGTTTGCATTCTCCTCCCTTAAGACAGTCAGGAAATAAACTCCTTTTAACCTCACTAGAGGATATAAAACCTTTATGTTTTCAAAGCCTTTGCAATCTTGTCAAAGGAATAAATATGATAGATGCTAAAATTAATAAAGAGCAATTAGATAGTGTTTAAAGAATCCTACTGTGGCTTCCTCCATCACATCACGAGTTGGCACGCTTGAGTGCAGACCGACAAGCAGTGTCTGAGCTGCTTCCCAGTTGGTGAGTTCTTGCCTTTCCATTTTATGCCTTAAGAACCTGAGTGCACGATGAGTGGCAACTGAAGGAACTATATCCAAAAGGTAGCGCCTGTAATGGGAAAGGCAATGATCATTTTCCAGATCTGCATTTGAACACAGTAACGCCAGATCGTCTCCAACAGAAATTTTCAGAAGAATCATCACTATATTTTTTGCTACCTGTATGCTGGCCGACTTGAGAACTGTTTCCATATTGACTCATAATTCTCCTCATTTGCTGCACGGAAAAGGTGCAAAAGCTTGAGGGCTTTTGCAGGTGCATCACTGGGAACCTGTTCATATGTGTTCTCTACTAGGTCTTGCAGGCTTTCTGCTATCTGCAGGAAGATTAAAATACACAAAGTTCACATGTGTTTTTTTCCCCACATGCACTGATTCCAGCCTCCAACAAAGAATCTGTCCAGTGGCTGAAGCTTACCTGGCTTTCCACATTTTTTATTTTGAATAAGTGGACAGGAAGCTGAAGCAATTCACTGCCAAACTGGTACTGAAGTGACCCACGTTTCCAAAATTCTTTTGGTGGGATCTCGGTCATGTGCTTTTGCACATCAGTCAATATAAGTTTCTGCCTGGAATGGAGGAACCGAGGGAGATAACATCACAARGTGCAGGGTAAAAAATAAAGAGAGGATAGCAGTATTTCTGCCTCTCCTCATTGCAATGTAAGTGCAGTTGTTTCAAAAGGGTTTTGTTGTTGAGGGGCAAAGGTATTTACAAATAGATACATTAGGACACAATGCTCAGAGCCTTACTGTGAGAAGGCGTGCACAGGGCTCAAGATCAGAGCTAGCCATTGCCTTCCTCTGGGATTAAGATGGTTTGAGAGCTTAAGGAAGAAGTGGGAGGTGAGAAGTTGTGGCTTAAATAAGATCACAGGAACTGTGCATTGTGTCTTAAGGAGTAAATTAAGGATTAGAGAAAAATAGCTGATGGGAAACTTTTTCAGAAATTATCACTTAATTTCAACCTTTTAAGAAGTACATAAAAGTCCTCAAATGTCTATGCCTCCTGGAAGCTTCAAAAGAAATTGATAATTGTTACATACCATAAGAACAGTTATAGTCTTCTTACTCGAACTATTACAATTCCCTCCCCCTTTTGCCTGGCAAGCTGAATGTCCTGGGGACTACAGAAGATAAAAGGTTCTCATGAAGCTTGAAATTGGATTTCCCAAACAAAGAGGGCCAGATAAATTCAGGATTAGACTTTGGAAAAGTACTCAAGTTTTTGGAAACTTTTCAAACAGCACCAAACCTTCAGCTTTTGTTATTAAGAATAATTCCAATGAGAGACTGTCTTTGTAAACATTTCCTGTGTGTGCTACATTTTCATTTAAAGGGATGCATCCTATCCTGACAATTAGGTTTAAAATAGGTCATTTAGGACACTATAATAAAGTCAGGCATTTGTATTGAGCATCTGAAAACATTCCAAAAGCAATATCACTGTACTGCACAGTATCTCAAAATCTCTGTAGAAAATTGGCATATTTATTTTGGAATCTCTGTGATGATCTTTTGTATCATTTCTATCCACTCCTTCCATACGGATTTCATAGAACTGCTGCAGAAAATATCATAGCACTGCTTTGCAGAGAAGCCACTGGAATTTGAATAGAAATCGCCACAGAATCAACCAAGATTCTTTCTCTCTTCAAATTTTATTCAGTATTATTGGAAGGGCATTTGGGTCAGAATGTATTAATGCTGGGTGCACTTGGACAGATTTAACTCCCCTTTCTAGAACAAAATGAATCTATTATGTCTTCATCTTCAGTGTTTTGGGAAGAGATATATGGGCCTAGAATATGTGGGAAAATGTTATACTCCATACAGAAGAGCAAACGAATACTAAAGATAGCATTAAAATGGTGAAACAATAGCAAAACATTTCTTGGCTTCAAAAGGTGCAGCAAGAGGCTTATGCTGAACAGGACTGAAAATTCAGTTCCAAATGTTTTAAGTCCTTAATGTTAGATTTTCATTTTACAAGGAAAGTGCATTATAAAAATAACTTCTGAAGAGCTGGGTGACATATCCACATCTTTCCACCTATCATACATTTGGCCCCTTCTTCTGGGCAGTGCAAGAGATCCAGAGAAAATGAGGAAGAATAAAGGCACTACCCCTTCTGGGGAGGTCAATACCTGAGGAAGAATAGTAAGGAAGACAGTCCATGCAGGCTTGCAGGAAGAAAGTTTAAATCAGCAAAGGTTCATTGGTTCCAGACCAATGCTCTCTCACAGCAGCCTATAATTTGATAAAGGTACTACAGTTAAATCTATCTTCACCTCGATCGCATGAGATAGTAAAGCTGCTTTCATTTTTTTTTTGTTTAGCCAAACTGAACATATTCATCATATTAATTAAGCAAAAATTACAGCAACTGAGGAGGGAGGTATATCTTCTGTAGTGATCTTTAGACAGAAAGCCTTCTTCTTCAGTAGTGTGTGTACAGTGACCCTGCCTACAGAGTCCATCACTAAAGCAGGTAAGTTAAAAAAAAATTCAATATATGATTTTGATGCAGATGAAAAAAAATTTCAAACTCTGAAAGTCTGAGTTAAAAAGGCTTGAGCTAAAAAGGCTTGAGTTAAGGACAAGCAGGGGGTTCTTTTCTTGGACAATCATGTTCTTGTTTTGCCTAAAACTTGTTTAAGAAATATGCAAAATTTTCTGGGGAAAATCAAATACATTTTACATGTCCTGTGCCCAACCTTTTTGCAATAAAACCCAATTTCCTATCAAGAAACAGTTCTGATGGAAGATTTGCAAGCAGCCCACAATACTTAGGAAGTATGTTGGAATCCAAAGTCATATCTAGGTTTCTTGTGAACTAGTCTCCAGGGTCTCTTACTGCATTATTATTTTCCAGGGAACTCTCTTTCAGTGAGTAACTGTCTTTCAAAGTATTTTACTGCAAATATATTAGTTCACAATTTTTCAGATGGAATTACATTTGTTTTGGCTTTTATGACATAAATCAAATATCCCTGAGAAATAAAACAGTCAAACCCTGCCAAGTTTAGCTAACAAAATTTGGATAGTGAYGTGCATGTTTCAGATTTACAACTAACAGTGAAGGTTGTTTTTATGAACTGTTTGGGGTTTTATGTAATTAAATACTGGCAAACAATAGGTTGTGGAAATAAAGGATTTACTTCAGTTATGGAGTTTGACCAGATTACTGAGATGCTGAGTTGCTGAATTAAAGGCATATGTACAGTACCTTGCTTCTACTATAGCATTTCCTCCCGTTATCTCATTGAAGGGTGCAAACTGGTGGATTTCCTCAACATCAGCTTGTGTAATTACAGCTTCATTACGTGCATATTTAATTTTGTAATTGTAAGTAGCAGTTGCCCGGGAATTCATGTTTCTCTTTATAATGAAAAAAGTGACAAAGAAAATAGGAAGTCATTTAATTTTTAAATTCTGTGACTAGAAGCTATTATATCACCCCCTTCAACCTGCTTATTTTTCAGGGCTGTTTTGTTCATTGTCCACATTAGCAGTTTATGTGAATTCTGCAAGTACACTTTCATGGGAGAGGTCATGTTTTTACTGCTAAGAAGTGTTAGCCTGTTTTTCCCTTCCCCAAATATAAGTCATTGGTTATTCCTTTGAGAAGGTGAACCATTCCCTGAGCAGCAGTATAAGCCACATGATTTCTTATTTTAAAGACAGGAAGCTGAGGTAAACATGGTCTACGCCTACACTTCACATTGCAATATGATGCAGAAATACCTATCTTGACTACCAGAATACCAGGACATCATGGCTAGCTTTTTTACTCTACAGAGGAGATGAATTAACTTATGATGATAATTAATGCTTTTCAAGCTAGCTGGTTTAAGCTGGTTGAGGAATCTCTGTAGTACACGACAGTTTACGCACAGATCAGTGCTGCTCCACAGATAGGATTTTCACATAGAAAGAAACTAGATTACTAGATACAACAGATCTGGCTCTACTTAAAATATGTAACATACATATATATGTTTTATATATAATAATAATAATAATAATAATAATAATAAATATATATATATGTGTAAACATAATCCTTCTAATTTACCTGCTGGCAGGTCCGGCAAGGATGAGTGTATGCTGAACCAGTGACCATTTGAACTCTCTCTTCACAGCTGTTCAAGTCTTTGGATTTGGTCACATATATTAGGTTTGCTCTCTTGTTTTCCTGAATTGTGTAGGTAGTATTACAAATTCCTCCGATGCTGGCCTGGCAAAAATTAGATGGGATCAGAGAATGTTTACCCCTAAGCAGAGCTCCTTGAGTTCCCCATATGAACTTTCCTGCTTAACTCTATAGTTTCAAAATTCCTGTTAGAAGTGCATACTTTTTTAGTCATAGTACTCTCCAGAAGCCAAACCAGGATGACTTTTCTTTCTTTTCTTTCCTACATGCACAGGCAAATGTACAATAAGCCAAATCAGAGTATCACTGAGAGTGCTAAAATTCTCAGTAGCTTCACTGAGACAAGATTTGGAGCCTCAGAAAAGATGGATAGTAATTTCCAGTTAGAACTGTTGATTATGCAATATGATTTGAGGAATATTAATAAAAAGTGCCAAAATAATGTGATCAGTCAGAATAAGATCTCAGTAGCAAAGTATCTGAAGGTTGGAAATGACACTCTGCCCCTAAAATTTGCTTTTATACACAGCTTATAAATGCCTATAGAACAGGCCTTGGAATATCAGGCAATCTATCATAATATGAACAGTAATAGTTAAAAAGAATTTCAGAATAGCAGAATTCTGATTGTGGTTTTTCTTGAGTTTGCAGTTTTAACTCAGATCTTCAATAATATTTCAAGCATATATATTTATAAGAGGTCTTAAATCTTCTCAGCCAGTCAGGAGATTTTGGAAAGGAAAATATTTGATTGCATTTTAGGAGGAAGGGTTATTTTCATGATTCTTTTATTGTTATTGATAACATAGCTGTTCCAGAGAGCAGCTCTGGGCTATGTTAACTCAGCCAAATGGTCATGTGATGGTTTGCAAGGCAAGACATACCCGCTTTAACAGTACTCCTGAAGGCACTGTGGCGTCACTAAGGGCTAGAAGTAAGAATACACACCAAAAGACTTGTACACTGCAAATACAGGTATGGGGCTACTCTGCAGACTGCAGGGTGAGGTAGAGACATTTACACTTTAAACGGGAATGCCCAGCCCACAGGTCTTAGCAGGATAAAGTAGTCTTCTGCTATAGCTGGACTTCTGGTAAGTGCTATTTAGGTTATGGCTTGCTCAGATATCTTACCCTACCCGCTGCAAGCTGTGAAGCAGACTTTCCCAGGTTAATCGCTTAAACCTGTCTGCGGCTCAGATTCACCTTCTGCATTTTGGGACTAATAATGATTATCTTCCTTTATAGAGTGACTTGAGATTGTCAAGCAAGGATGCCAATGCTCATAAATCAGTGGCTGTCTGAGAAAAGCAAAGAAAACTTGGAAAAGATTTTAGGAGGTGAAGTCACATATATTGCTCAGCAATGAGAGCAGGAGATATTGCTAACTGAATTAGAGAGAATGAAGATGTGAAACCAGATTATGAGAAAATAGCGCTGCAAAATATGCGACACCACCCCCCAGGTTTTTATGTGCAACAAGCAGCATGAAAATATTAAATCATGTAGTTCCCTTCTCAGAAATAACTCTATTCATATAAAAATATATTTAAAAAAAATTAAAGTTGCTCCAGTCTGCATTTTCAATAAAAATAACATGAAAGCACAGTAATTTCAAGGTTTTTGCTGATCTCTGAATCAAATGCAGTCTAATCAATGTAAATATGGTTTTGCAAAAGCTAAATACATTGCAATTTCTATGGTGAACAGTAATATCAGATGATTTACCTTGACTAAGATATTAAAACCTGAAAAACAGCGGAAATTCCAATAGAACAACTGCAGCTGTCAAAGCTGTTACAATAATATCATGGCACGTATACTATTTTCCTCCTAAAAGAGGAGCTAGAAGAGATTAAAGATTGGTAAAAAAGTGAAATTGGTGTTATTTTAGCTTTAATCTTATGTTGCACATTTAAGCTTGTTTTAACACAGTATTCAAATTTTATATAGGCTTCTGCTTTCATATGAGCTTACTTTTACTAGAATCACAAGCCAGATTTTCTAAAAGTCTAAACGCTGCAAATGCACTTTCTGAAATAATTTGATCAACTAGATTAAAAATCTACTTATTTGATTGTCCTGTTTAGCTACAGCTCAATCAAACGTTGTTCCATAAGAATAACTTAATGATGATCTCCCAAGCTTAAGTGTTTCCTTTTACTGAAGATTATGTCAACAATGAATCCAGAAAATGTAGTAAAAGAATCAGAAGAGAGGGCTTATTTAGTGACAAAGCAACCATAATGGGCAAGATGAAATGCTCACCTCCTGTAAGCTGTATGAGTTCTGCATCTTCTTTACATTCACCTCCAGCATATTCAAAACCCCTCTAATGAAGTTAAGACCATCATCTGAGAAAGACTCAGAAGCCATAAGGTTTCCAGTATGGCCACTGTTATACTCAAATTTGATGGCATTTCTCAGTTGTCCTGTTAGTGCCTGAGTCAGTTTGAGTGACCGAGAGAATGAGCTTGTAGGCCAGATACCATTGTATTCTGCTGCTTCGATTGAGTGAATCTAGAATAGAGAGGGAATATAATTCCTCTTTATTTTTTTCTACTAACTTTTTTTCAATGCATATAAATAAACAGTGCAAATATCATCCTAGAGTCCTACTCCCTTCAAAAATATAATTTTAAATAACATAAAGCCTCTTTAACGATACAACTTAACTTTAAGTCTACATTTAACACAGCTACTACCAAAATACATGTTTATATATATATATATATGGAGAGAAATGCAAATGACTGTGATATTTCCAAGTCACTGTACTTTGTTCTATTTCACAGATAATCCATATTGACAAAGGTTGACTTGCATGAAAAAATGAGCCGGAGAAGAGCTGCATGAAGCAGGTTGCTTCCATCCAAAAGCAGGATGGAAGATCTGCAGGAAATTGCAGGAGAAAGTTAATGTTGCATAAAGCATCATTAACTCCTGTTGTGAACTCTGTCATCTCCCTCACTGGGGTCACAGAGCACAGGCAGGAGTCAGAAACTAATAACAACATGGCTGCTGGGCCAGCCAGATAGTCATAATTAGTGGAGCACTGGAGAGGAGGTTGCAAAAACTGTCCTTCCCTACATATTTTTCTGTGGAGTGTCGAAGCCAAAGGCTCAGGCTAACTGGTACCAGCCCTATTCTGCACTTTGTCTTCTAGCCTTAACCTGGGCCAAGTCTAAGAGAGTAGAAAGTTATGCTAAACTATGTATAACTTGAACTATTTCTACCCCACGAGAATGGGGCATGTTTAGCTTAGTTTCTTAGAGGATCCTCCCCCCTTATATATTTTGAGAATTTAGAGAGACTTTTTTGTGACACCTTAGGCTGGCAATGTGATGCGAAACTCAGATCAATTTCCCCCAAAGCCACACAAACTAAATCCTCATACAGCAAATCGCTGGAAACTGCACTTTCATATTTATTTTTGTTATTTTTCGTGGAGATCACTGCCAACCCCAGTAAGTGAAGTTTAYGGAGGAAGCAGTTACAGAGCAAGTCCCTCATGCTGCCTCTTAGACATGCTTCTGGCATATCATATACGGGCAGGCTGAGGACTGTGCTGCAGGGTCACTTCCACTAGTTTTCCCCAGCCCTCAGGGCCCAGTCAGTACCTACACTGCCTGCTAAGGCTTTGAACACAGCAGGCGATTCTTACTTGTGGGTTTGTGATGAAAAAATTGTCAGCTGGAAACCACCCAGGGACCAGGGCTTTTTACTTGGGCTGAATGTGAACTAGTAGCCTAAAGATGAAAGATTAATTCCCTGAACAATCCCTCCGAACTGTCTAATTTAAATATAACAGCAGCAAAATAAACTTTTCGTAGTGCAGAAGGGAATAAATGTATCATTACCTTTCACTTAGAACTTGCCCAAAATCTTGTGACTTTTTTTCTTTTCTCTTCTTTTTCTTGCAAGAAAATGTTTATTTTTCAAACTGAAACTTTTCCCCAAATGCACTAGAGCAGGTGAAACAGTATTGGAAGGTTTTAGGGAACCGGAGGCAATTTTTGGTGAAGACGTACCCCATCATACCAAGAACTGTTTCCCCACGACTGGTGGGGCACAGACAAGACCTGATTCTGCCTCCTCTCTGCCAGGGAAGCCTTCTACTCACCAGTACTGACGTGTGGCTTCTATTTCCTTGGGTTTTGCAAAAAAATCCAGCCACTTGCAAAGGTCATGGAAAAGCAATGTTTCCTGTCTAGATCTATTATAACTTGAACTTACAAAAATACCTAGTAACAGAGGCTAGTTCAGGCTTGAAGGCGACAGCATTTACAGGCATTTATCAGACAGTCACCAGTTTTTTTTTCATCTGCAGTTTTCAATTTGCCAAATAAAAGCTTTTAAAAAGACCATTTTTCTTCCACATATACAGAAGACTAAGCAGAGTTTTTGCAAAGCAATTGAGGGGTATGTTTCAATAYATTCATTAGAAGCACGTAAAGGCTTCTGTTAAAGGCAGAAGTGTTTTTCACATAATCAGAACTCTTAGTAATTACTCAGCATGCAGTAAAAATATACAATTGAGGATGACAAAGGATGTCATTTGGGACCCTGCAGCAAAAGAAGCAACCAGAAGACATTAATTATGCTAAATATTGAATCACATCCAACTACTGTCGCATGTTTTATTGCTTTTCATTTTCTGCTTACGAAATCAGTTGATTAAATAATCCTAGGTTGTACAGTTTGGAACAACTGGATTGATCCAGTAATAAATTATTGTTCATTTCAAATTACATTCCATTGTCTCCCTGACCACAAAGCAGAAGAAATCCTTCAAGCCGAAGGTTGGCTTGAGCTGAGAATTACCTGGCAAAGTGCAAATAGAATTTAGGGCACTGCATAAAAATAATAGTGTTAGTTACAGTCTGCCTGAGTAAGCACAACATATGATGAAACTTAATTACTTCCCAAAAGCTTAAAAAAAAAGTCAAGTATGAAGGTAATTTTTACCTTTCAAATTGGATACATTTTCTTACCCTAATAAGACAAAGTTTTGGCCCAATACCACTAATTTCCACTTTACTTCTTATTCTTATTCCAGCTCTTGCAAGTCCTTTCTCTGGAAGTCCACTGAGAAGTACACTTTCATAATCATACGTATAAGCCTTGTTTTCACTGAAATCAGGTTCTGCAAAGAAATAGTTCCCACAAAATATTATAGAGACTGTATGGAATATATTAAAGTACCCCTATCAGAATGTATGAAACAGAAAAGATGAATTTTTTTCATTTTTATATTGCATCTGAAGAAAATTAGCAGTTTTAAAATCATATTAAACATTGATATACTTTTCAGATTCTATTCTGAATTTCACTCATTATAATTATATTAGCTGATAGGAAAATTACTTACGATAATTAAGATGTTGGCTCCCTGAAAGAGAAAAAAAAAGAGAGTAAGGAAATGACAAAGCAGAAATAACCCAAAATGTTCATATATTTTAGTATGAAAAGCTACATCTCAGCTTGTACATATGGCATAACTCTTTCCAATTAACTTTCTTTCTAATTCAGTGTATAGGTAAAAGTCTCTTTTTTTCCTACAACAAAAAATTTGTCATAAATTGGATTTTTCTATAAAACTTCAAAGCTTGTATTTATTAATGAATCACATTTAGATTCTGAAACCTTTTCCTGACTCTCTTATTTTAAATCCATCAAAGCAGATAAGTTACTTACCTACAAGGGTTAAAACCAGGGCTAAAATCAACTCCCTCATGGTGGGGATAAAGCAAAGGTGAACATGTTGGGTCCTCTTTTATAAAGGCATATGTTATCACATGTTTCTTTTGGCATGTTGGTTTGACAAATAAGCGTATTTTAGAATGTGTACTGATCAATCAAAGAATAAACATTTCTGAGAGCATGAACGCTGACAACTTAAAACCACTTCATGATGCCAACTAATTTTACTCCGTATGTGAAAGAGAGGATTTATTTTTGAAATATCTTGCTTTCTATTTTTTTAGTTCCTGCACATTGCAGTTATACAGTAAAACAATAATTTAAAAGATTTTTTTAAATCAAAATAGTTCCTCAATCATAACTAAAATAATTTGGCCAATCATATCTCCAATTATATTTTGATGTCCTGTTGAATTACTCTTGCTGAGGATCCCAGCTTTGGATACACATCTTAATCCTTCAAGAAGGAAACCTACTTTTAGAGGAAAACTTGTGACTGATTTTATAGTATTATGACTGAGATACCTTTAAGCTCATAGTCATGCAATGAGAACTATCTTTACATTGTATCTATCATGGCTTTCTGTGCAAGCGTATCTTGTTACCTTCACCTGGGAAGAATCTTCTCAGTATGCCCTTCACATTAGGTTCGGGCTAATAATCAAGGTTTATACTATAAAAACAAGAAGAAAATTAATTTATTTGCTTATGAAACAATTCTAATAAAAAACAATACTTATGTTTCCAAAAGCACCTCTGTGAGTCAGGAGGGTCAGGTTCTCAAGGGGTTTTGGATGCAGAGATACTTGGGAAAATGTATCTAAAATTTCCTCCTTGTAACAACATTTAAATCAATTCTTAGCAAAAGTATACATTTAGTCATGAGTGAGTTTGCTCCCTAAGCTCAGTTATACATACTTTTGGAAACAGTTTAGCATTCATTTTGACCTTAAGCTTGCCTTCTGGTCAAATGGCAAATCTCGTATCACGTAGAAACCATCTCCTTTCAGTGTCTGGGCACAAAGGAGCATGTTGTTGAGGGGGCGTGGAAGGAGGACTCAGAAACATACCTTCGGTATTTCTTCGCTCAGAAATATACGTTCAGTATTTCTTCGAGGCTGTTAAAGGTACAAAACACTTGCAAGTAATGCACATAGACAGCTAAACAAGAAAGAACAAGGTTTTCTTGGGCTGCAGCTCCTCACCAGGACAGAGAGGGGTGAAACCAGAGCTTGGTCCAAAGGCCTGAGAACGCATTTACAACGGGCCCCCTCCAACAGGCGCTTTACGCTATTACTTCATTTACTTGGAGCAATGCCACCGGACTGAGGAGTAATGAAGATAGAGTATTAGACATAGAGATGCCTACTSCCCCATTACAAAGTGATCAGTTCATATACCTTCCATTTGATTCATCCAATTCTGATGGAAAAGTAAATGGAAATGAGCTATTAAACCTGTTTCAGCTGTAGCATTTTCATACTTTTTAACCTTCAGTTAAACCGGGCTGTGGTTACACAGTAGTGATCTTGGGAGGAAGTATTTCATAAAATGCATACCTATTTACTAAAGGAAGAAATGCCTTGTCACAGTTATATTGTTTGCAGCCCATAATGGAAGGAAATGCATAGCAACAATGTAATACTCTAAGTGGTACCATGTAAAACAGTCCTGCTTCAGCTACCCTGCTTTTATGGCACTGCTAATCAATGATACAGTTTGACCTCTGCAGTAATATTGTGCTATCATGCTGAACTGGCCATACTTCCACAGCACAGAACACAAAAACTATGTAAGAAGAATATTAATTTAAGTGATGTTATTAACAGTATATTGAAATAATATCTAAGGGACACTTAGCTATAATATCTTTCAATTTTAATAAAAGCCTTTATAATTAAGATACAACTTAAATAGATTTGCTCTAACTGGATAGTGAAAATACTACTTTTCCTTTTTCTAATGGGGGAATAGCAAAAGAGTCTAAGCTTGCCATTAGCATGTAAACAGCTGAATGCTAGGAAGTTAATTAAAATCATTAAGATTATGCAGGATCCCCCCCCATCTGCAACACGTCCTCTCTCTTTTTTAATAGCTCTTTTCTATCCAGGTTTGGATTCTTGGGAATGAGGAGAAAGTGATCTCAAAATTGTTGTACCCACTATTACTTTAAAAGGACAAGCTAATAAATTCAGTGAGTGGAAAGGAGAAACATCTAGAATTGGAGRGTCACAGCACTGGGCTCTAATCTTTCCTCCAAAGCAGACACGTCCTTCCAGCCAGCTCTGAGAGAATAACAAGCAATCTATCACTTTAAGAAAACGAATAAAAGGAGGAAGGGTGAGAACCACATTTTTTAAAGCCAATATGATGTCATGGTAGTGAGCATGAAAATACTGGAAAAATAAATAAAATGCAATTAAACAAGCCTCTACAAACAACTTCTATGTGCCTAATTTGGTTGCAGAGGAAGGAATTTTAATGTGGGTATGGACTTTATACAGAACCTGTATCATAACTTTTTTTTTTTGAGCTATAAACAATGAAAAAAAGAAATTTTAAAAAGTGATGGGAAATATCTTGGGATTTTTTTTTAAGGGAAAGAGAATATATGGTGTTGAGTGTAACAGAGACGATGACAGCTGTATAAGAGGGCTTCAGCAAGATGAGGTAGGCTGCTTTGCATTTACAGGGTACTTGTACCATAAATGAAACATGAATGCAGCCTAATTAACCTGATTAGAGCTATTGCTTCTACACTGCAATTGTCTTTACATAACACATTCTGCTTGGGTAACAGAGTCTTATTATCTGCTGTTGTACTGCTGCCGATAGCTCTGCACTCTCCTTGTTCTGTATTCATGTTGCTGAATTATGGTGCAGTGATGCCATTTCCATCCTGCTAATATATAGCCTAACGACAAAGCAGGGATTAGCAAAACAGCTCCCAAGCAACCATAGCTGGTTAAAATATATATAATCAGTTGGCTAAGCTAAGTGATTTTTAGCTTTCAGATTTCCTCATTTCTAAAGATGAAAAAGCTTTACTCAAAAATTATAAAAAAACCTCATACCTAGTTCATATTTAACATGCATTCCTTGAAAAATTTTCAAGATATTCAGCATTTGCTATTGTAGTAGAGCCTCCAATAATGTTTGATATTCTCTTTGGAGACTCTGGACAGTGTCTAATGAATAAGAATGTGTTCTGGGTTGGGCTAAATTGCCATATGCTGATTCTAGTACATTCACAAAGGAATTTTATTACATTAGCTTGATTTAAAAGGTTTTTTTTTTTTTTTTTTTGACTTCCATTCCTTTTACTAGAAAGAAACCAACAGGCCCTACTGTTATCCTAGTTTGATGCTGGAACACCACCAATGAAGTGGTAACTGTGGGAATCGGATACAATGTCTGCAAAATGAAGGAGGTAGAAATGCTATTTATATTTTGTCTAGCTCTTGGAATATGCATGGTTCGAAAGAAGCTGTTGATATAATTTTATAGTACAGCTGGTAGAATTTATTTTCAATAAATTTGATTTTCATTAATATATGCAGTTAAACTGAAACCATGTTTTTGTGCATTTYAATGAACTTCTCAATGGGATTGTTTCTGATGTCTAGCATGGTTTCACCTGTCATTTCCAGAGAAAAGAATGAAAGTGAGAAAAAGAGAGGAAGACTGTGGAATTGAAAACTCCAGCATTCTCAATCTGAAAATGAATTGCTTCAATGCAACTTAGCTTTATTAAAACGTTCAAAAGTTTTTTTAAAAAAATTAAAATACAGAAAAAACATTTTGGAGTCTTATAATTCACCATCATTGCCATCATCATTAGTTCATCAGCTAGCCTACTAATTAAGCAGCTTTGGGATTTTTTTACCCTCTTTCAGTATATACTATTTCCCAAGTCATTCATTAGGGTTAAATGTCAGACAACTTGTCATCTGAGATTTGAGTCACGTCATATTTGAGGACTGGTGTTTGCTATGTAATTCTATTGCACTAGAAGATAACTTCTCCAAGTTTATCTTAACCCTAATTTAGACTTCTCGGTCACAGAGTGATTAGCTTTTGCAGCATTGATACTGACAGGAAATCAAATAGCCCTGAAATTTAGCCTTACCATATCTCCACCTCAGTCATTTTGGGAATGAAATGGTGACTCACAAACAGGACACCAGAGAGTTTGTGCGCACTGCATTCAACATTGTTCTTCTATAGGCCGAGGTACTGTTTGTAATTGCATTCTTGGTTAGAGCTATAATGGCTAATACATTATTCAGACAGAAATCACTTGTGTAACGTTTATTCGGATATACTGTGTATTATAAAATGTCAGCACTGTGTAATGGCTTTGCTCACCATCACCTGCAGTAGGGAGGTGAGTAGGAGCCAAGCCATCCTGTATGCCTTAGCAGCAAGGAAGGCAGAGCATAACCTAGCTTAGCAGAGACTCGGTAGTAGCCCTTTCACAGGAGGTGCTGTGAACAGCTGAGCTACAGTGCAGCCGGCACTACAGACAGAGACCCATTGTCCTCTGTAATCCACCACCGTGGTGAGGATCCTCTATCCGTAGGATAAGGCCTGAAGCACTGGTGGAAAAGAAAAGTGTCAAGTCTTTCTTCTTCTTTACACTAGGCCAAGTATATTAAGATGTAAAACTGCAGACTCTCCTGAGAAAGGATTTGGGCTTATTATTTTTTTTAAGTGTGGAGCTGTACAAATATAAAAAGAATGATCCAAATTGTCACTTATTCTGTGGTTCCACCTAAAAGGTGTAAGAGTCTTTCTGAAGGAAAGTGGAAAGCACTGACTTCTTCCCCAGAAGCCAGTATTACCAGGTATAATGATTATTATTCTTCTGTTTTGTAGACCTTCACCTTAGCTATGTACTCCCTCATACCATAGGACCACTGTTAGAGCATGATGGATCTGGATCATTTTCCTGTATTAGAGAGTCAGATAAGTTTACGATATCAGGATGCAAGCTCAATATAAACTTACTCTAGGTACAGAATATATGAGGATTGTGATGCCTTCGTTTCACAGCACTAGGTCACTGTGACACCAGGTCACGGGTCAGATAAGCAGTGTATTATTCCCAAGGAAGGAACAGATAATACTTTGCCAGTTCAAACAGCAGGCATTGACTTTACCCTCAAAAAAAATGCAAAATCACCTACCAGTATGTAATCAATGACTTTGACTTCCAAAGATTCAAGGGTCTAATCATATAAAACTGAGAACATGATTTCGTTTTTAAGTTAATATGAAAGTTAGTTCAGTAATAAATTGAGCACCATATGTTTCATTATTTTGAAAGAAAGTTGCTACATGCTTATTCCTACTACAGCATATATTAACCATAATCCCATTCTCTGTATAAAACAGTTTTAGGTTAGAATATTAAAGGGAGCACTGATATTCATATCTATTTATCAAGCAAGCACATACCCTCTACAGTGCTATGTTTCCACATTGCTCATAAATGGCATAGGACAAAACTAACTCTTGAATATACCTTTGGATAAGACTATCAAGAATTAATTTTTTTTCTTTCCAATATAAAGAATGAGGGCTGAACAAATTCCTATATCTAGGAAGTATAGGATCTAGATGTGGATCCAGGTCTGCAATTACAGTTGTTTTTCTTATACTCTAAACAAATGCATCTCCCATCTTGCAGAAAATTTCTTGCCCATTTGACTTTGTGTTGGAACAATTCTGACTTTTCCTGATGAAGACTGTCCTTTGCTGCAGGAAAAATTTTACATGGCCAGAATGATACAAATTTCATTCTGTAGCACGGTGCGTGCAGCCTTAATGTTTAACAGCTCAAATTCTATTTTCAAGGCTTTTTAGTCTGAATATAGGCAAAAGCTAAAGGCAGATTCTGGCTCACTACCCTCTCTACCCCATACTGAAGTTAATGGGATCTGTTCACTGACTTTAACCGGAGCTATATCTAGTATTACTGGCACTAATTTGCTCTTTGAGTAATCTCTGTAACTTCATTGCTAACACTCTAGGAATAAAATAGTTCTCAATATGAATAGGGCTTGAAAAATTTGCTCTATCATATCGCAGAGCATTTTTGAAAGTTCTTTAAAACTTTATTTCAGAAACCATCCCATTTCTTAACTGTATATATTTTGTTTACAGTAATACTTAAATTCATTTCTTTTTGCTCATCTCCTGAGAAAACACTAGGAAGATTATTATTTCCTTGGTGTGTAAAGGCAAATGACAGGGAAAGCAACTTCTGAATTTAATTTTCAAGCAATTCCTGCATTGATCAGCAAATAATGTTGGTCTCAGAACTGAAATGGGACATAATTACTCAATTCTTTAATTCTTCAGGGAAGGCAATGGAATAAAGCCAGCCAGAGAGATACCCTGGACAGTTTCTATAGTTTTGTCCTGTTGGCTTTCTATCCTCCTCTGGCAAGTTAGTTGTTATTTATTCATAGGCCAATGGTTTCTTCTGGGAGAAACTCATGCAGCTTAGTGAAAGTAAATGGAATTGGGTCAGTTTACCTCAGCTGAATATCCAACCCAATATTTTTAATTTTTTAACTTAGAAAGATGTTGGTTGATGTTACCTTTTTATTTTTCTAGTGGTTTTCTAAAAGCAACCAAATTCCTTTGAACTCATTATTAGTGTCTGAACCCTGTAATTGTTCCATAGAGCTCATGCTGGAAAATACAAAGAAATGCAAGAGAAATCGCACAAGTATTGTCAAGTACATGCTTCCAACATTTATAACATTTTTCCCAGAGTTTTTGGACACTGTGATACTAAAAACAAGGAATGGCAGAAGTAACAGTAAACAGAAATTTGGCATCCTCTTCATTTAAAGTCTGAGTTAGGACATGTCCTACAGCCAGTAAAAGTATTTGGATTCATACATCTGCGAGCTTTCTGAAGTAAATTGGTCAACTTTACAACTCCACTGCATACACATACCCTTAATAAATAAGTACAGCATATAAATATCTACAGTATAATAAAAATATACATTTAAACACATATATTTATTTTAACACCTAAGTAGTTATAAAAACATCCTGTACCACCTTGTCTGAGGACCACTAGCAATTGTTCCACTGCACAGGTACCCGTGGCTGCTGCCTAACGTGCAGTAAAAGCAGAACTGACAACTAACAGGACCAAAGAGTCTTAACACAATTTTTTTGTGTATGTATGAAGCTCACATCTCTTTCTTAGTGAAACTGCCACTTCATAAACATCAACGATTTTTTGAAATCTAGCCATGTTTAGGTCATGTGGACAGCTTCTGAGCTTTCTGTATTACCAGCATGCCTAAACCATTGTTCTAATAGATTATTACGGTGTCATCGTTGAACTTAGAGTCAAAAGATATCATTTTAGGTAGAAGAGTTGGTACTATATAATTCAGTGTCTTTCTGGAAGGTAACAACCCTATAACCTCTTAGTTCCCATCACCAACCAGTCTACAAAGAAATTTTGCTAGGAGGAGCTGTGGAGAAGTGTGGGAATAGCTCATCCTCCAGGCATAGAAGTAACTGCTGGTAACAACAAAGGGAAATTAAAATGTGAGACGTACAGCTGTAAAAGAAAACATGCTCTACATGAAAGCACATCAGCAGCTCCATCTGTAAATTTCCATTCACCCAACATGTTGAGAAATGTATAGAAAAAGATAAAAGGGCGTGACAGCAGTGCATGTACCAAGACTTAGGCAATGTCTGAGGAGAGCATAACAAATGCTCTGTCTTAATGAAGCATGGAAAAGAAACTGATCTTGGAGTACAGTTTGAAAAGCCAGGCCAGTCACCTGGGAAACAAGAAAAAAAAGGAAACACAAGCAAATAGGCTATCGGCTCGAGCCTCACAAAACATTCACTAAATAAAGCTACCATATAAGTTAGTGGTTAATAGGCTCTAAAATTATAGAACAGTCTACACTATACGTGGAACCACATATTGAAGAAGGTAATTACTGAAGCAGCCAGTTCAAAGTATATTGAAATGAAGAACATTAAAGGTATTTCTAGAAATGTCTCTGATTTAAAGGAACAGTTTAGGGATAGTCTTAAAATAATCTGCCTTTTCACCTTGAAGTCAGAGCAAATGGGAGCATGCTGCCAACTAATAAGTAAATTGCCTCTTACTCACAGGAAGGCCAAGACCTCTACACAGATCTTCAAAGAGGACCTGGGTTAAGTCCCCAAACCTTTGGCTGCGAGAAATAAGGTGCCAAGAATCACCACCAAAGGCAAAGCAAGGCAGCGCATTTCTTCAAAAGCAGTGGGAAGGACCATCATGGAAGTTGCCTTGAATGGCTTGCAAGGAAGTGGTGGCATGAGGGGGAGAAAAAGGTCTATGAGAACTATGTGAGAGAGCAGGCTTAGGTAAGCTGCCAGATTTATCAGTCATTCAGCCGGAGTGCACCTTCAGTAAAGGGCACAGAGGGAAACTCTCGGGAAGCCAACAACATCTTCAGATTGATCTGGAGAGAAAGGAAGAGACACCAGTGCTCCCAGTGAGGCAACCGTTCAATTTCTAGTGATAGCATTTTGCCCTCACTGTCATTCATTTTGCTCTGGAGCCTTATAAGAGCTTCGACCCAAACCAGGTGTTTTTGTCCCACTAATGATGCTTAACTGGAAACCTATTGTTTTTATAACGAGACTCTCAGATGTCCTCAGTAGGCAGACTGAAACAGTGTGAGAAACAAAGGGATTTAAACTGAAACACAGGTATTATTTTGTCACTTGTATTACCTCAACATTAGGTAGTTTATTTTTGGCTCATTGTCTTGTGAAAAATGATTGGGATTAGCCCATGTAAACGAAAGGAGATAGGGAGAACTTAGACAAATGAAATAAATACACACCAAAAACTACTTTAGAGTAGTTTTGAGAGTAATTTGAGAATAATTTGAAGCAATACAATAAAAAAGAGAGACTATATATACTGAGAGATATATATAGAGAGAGATTTATACTTCTCCAATTTGAAGCCCATTTAAAATTCTTCGGAGGAGAAGGCTTGAAAAAGGTGTCTACTCCAGTCTCTTTTCTGAAGCCAGGAGCAAGTGTACAATACAGTAAAAAAGGAACTAAAAATAAACTTTTTTTCTCTTTGATCCCTCCCTGCATCCCTCAGAACAATATAAGAGCTCCAGGTATTCTCTTTTTCTTAATCTTGCACTTCTGGAGGACCTCTGAACTTGATATATTCTGTTTTTCCCAATTGACTTTTCTCTCTTATCCAGAACATGTATTCTAACATCGCTCACCATTTTCAGCCTATCTCTTTATGGCATTATAGACACAGTGACTCTGTCTCAAACTCAAAGCTAAATGAGAAGCATAGTACAACAATATCCCTCAGATGGTACCTTTATCTCTTAAACAAGTCATGCTGTAGTTCTCCAAGCTGCAAGTAATTTGCTACACAGAGACTTAAATTGTACTATGAACAAGACTGAACAAAACCAGGGAGAGAGGAATACTGCTCTTAGCTGTCTAGAGCATGGAGAGAGAACTTTGTTTAAAACATCCTTTAGGTGCTGCTGCCTCCTCCTGCGATGCGCTGACTACACCACCAGTCAGATTTTAACCTTGTTCCTTCCCTCCTTTATACACTCAAAGATGCAGGAGCCACTAACCGCCCAAACCTCTCACAAAACTGTACTTGTGTTTACCATAGACATTGCTAGTACACAAATAAACCAAAAAAGCAGAACTGTCTGTATAAAACCACCTCTGTCTTCTTTGTGTGCATGCCAATTACCAGGTATGTTAATGGCAGCCTAGCAGAATGTAAATGCCTGTTACTAGAAATACGCTGTGTTTATCCCATAGGGACTCTAAATGGGAAAAAGCCCAACTTCATTCCAACATTTCAGCATTAAGGATCACGAGAAAGTGAGAAATGGCAAATATATAAGAAGACAGTCCAAGGACCTGACTCACTTGCTGCAGCATGCAACTTAATTCACATGCTGTGGTGGGAGGAAAGAGCTGCCAGCGGGGATACAGGGGGAGAGAAGGGAACACTGACTTAGGAGCTCCAAGTGCCTCGCTCTTACAAATAAACCTTACTGTTTGTGTGTGAAGTATCAGAGATAACAACGCTTAAGGTATATCTGCTTGGAGGAGGTTAACAGGAAAGCCATCTCTCTCCACATTTCTGTTTCTTTCTGTATTTCATTAGGTAAGAACTAGCAACAATTTATCTTAACCTCATTGGCAGTCTCCAACAACTGCTTTCTCTCCAGCTTTGCTTCCCCCAAATGTTCATGATCAAGAAAGGCACAGTTCACAGTTTTTCTTCCCTGATTTTATTCATTTTTTTTTATGAAAGCCTGCAGTATGTAATGAACGAATGCTGTCATGAGCACACTGCAAAGTGTCTATGTGACGATTATGTGAGAGGTTCATAGTCTTTCACATTCCATAGTAAAGAAGTGAGCCTTTGGGGCACTTCAAAAAGTTTTAAAACACTTGATTTCATTCAGGGAAGAATCAAAGTGTTGCAGTAGAAGAAATTGTCTTTACACACATAAAAAATGAGGTTTCTAAAGGGATCTTTTAGTTAGATGACAGAAAACCTGCATTTTGTAATACTGCAGGGGTTCTTTTAATAAGTCACTAAAAAGTTCCATTTGACGAGTTAAACCTTGAATTTTTTTCATACTTATTATAGCCAAGGAGGTGCTAACCTAATACAATGGGCAAAGGAGTGTTATCACAATACAATAGAGCAGACAGAGTTAGCACAATACTGGGCAATAAGGGATCTCACTATAATGAGTGAGAGGAGCAGTGTTTCCAACATAAGAAGCATGTTTCAGAAAAGAGAAAAGAAATGTGTTTGGTTTGTTACTGGTCATTTTATAGCTGCAATTGTAACCCAACGGAATGACCTCAAGATACTTAAGAGTCTTCTATAAAAAGTGGAATGATCACTTCAAAGCTTCATAGGCCAAAAGAGACCATTATGATATCTAAACTAGGGGCCTCAGTAAAATAGGCTATAGATTTTTGCACAATGTTGCCTCTATCTAACCTGGTAAATTGGAATTATATCAGTAGTGTTAAGTTGAGGCTTAATTTGGCCCTGTGTTCTCACATTGATGCACAGTGAGGACCACAGAAGTGTTTAACAGGCTAGGTGAGAGAGTTACTTCTAGCTTCCATTTAACTGTATTTGACAGCAATTTGCATAAATTAAGAACATGTCTGCAATCACCTATTATTCTGTGGGCTTTTGGTATCCATTTCCATGACCCTTATATTCAGGGCTCCCCAAGTCACTCTCTTCCATTTATATTCACTTCCCAGCTCATGCTCAAATTTCAAGGCTACAGCCAGCACCAGAATTGTCCTACTGAAAGCATGAAAGAGAGGTGGATTTTGCTAGAAGAACATTCCCATCCACATCACTGTAAAGCACAATGTGGGCAAAGGCTTCTCAAAAGAAATTCATACGATGTGCTATATGTAAATCTCCACGGGTATTCAGCAAACTAAACTCTGCAAATTTATGTGACCTACTTTTTCAGATTGTTTAGCACCTAATAGTATCCCTGCTGCCAATCAAACAGCAACTGCAAATATAATATATGCCCTTGATCTGAGAAGAACAGAACTGTCTATGGATAACTTGAATAATACTTGGGCAAGGTGTAGGAGAAAATGAGATGGGTAAGAGTTCGATTTTACAGCACTGTTGTATGTATGAATGCTTTGCTGGGGAAAAAGTGCTGCTCATTCCCTTGATAAGTGGCCAGAGTGAAGTATGTGGGGTAGAATGGTGACATTGAGCATAACTGTAATATACAGAGATACAATCTGGGATCACTTAAATATTCATGTGACAGGCATCTGAAAGTCCAAGTAGCACCCTTCCCGAGTGATTACCAAAAAGCCCTAATACAAAACTTCCTACAAAACATGACATGCTTGAAAACACCTGTCAGCAATCATAATGTATGATGCACTAACTTTTCTGATGTAGATATGAAAAGAAGGCAAGCAAAGTGCTGTTGGAGTTACTTAATGAAGTACTGTTTAAGGAAGAGCGTGCTTACTTCTGGACCTGAATTTTTAAACAATTTGAATAGTTTCATGTTGAGGGAAGAGGTCATTCTTATCTAGCACAGAAAAGCTCCTCAGTAGTGTATAAGCTTGAATTCAGACATGACAAAACACAGCAAAGTTAGAAACATCACTAGAACCAAACAACCCTTTTGGCTTCAGTAAAACCCAATTTATAGGTACCAAGAAAAAGAAACCGTGAAATATTTCTGAGTTCCAATTGCTAAATAGCCTGCAGGAGTCAAAAAGCTGGTCTTGTGGTTAAGGCAATGGATATGGCCTGAGAAGAAGTGTTTTCAATTTATGGTTCCATGTTGCTCCTGGACAAATCACTCTTACTATAAAATGTGGATAGTATGTTATGCCTACAGGACTATAAAGTTTTAAGACAGGGAAAATCTCTCACTAGGTGAAGACTCAGCATCTACCTCAAAGGAATATCTTTCTTGACTGAGAGGTGGAGGTATCCCTATATTAGAAACACAAATAAACAACAAAAACAAATATTTCTGTCTCTTCCCCACCTCCCCTGGTTGCTGCAATTTCTCTCAGATGTGAGATTAGATACACAGATTTTCTTCTGCACCTGGCTTACTTGTGATGTTGGTGGCAGGCAATACTTACTTGTTAAAGGCAAGGGGGGCTGGTAAAGAGGAAAATGAACCAGAAAGGGAAGGGAAAGTAGAAAGAAGGAGGAACTGATGGAAGAAAACAAGCTGGTCAAGATATTCTAGTGGGCTGCAGATGAACAGCAGTTGCTCCTGAAGGCACTGTTGGGACAAGGGAAGAGCTTTGGGTGAGCGATGCTTGAATCAATGCTACTGAAACAGAAGTGCTAGCAAAATAGAGAGACAAAGGCTCATGTGAATCACACAGGCAACAGAGATCTTTTGACCAGCAGGGTGAAAGGCATTCCCTTGTCTACATGTGTACAAGCCAGGAACGAACACGGGTTTCACAGGTCTTCTAGTCTCAGTAAAGATCAATGCTTATCCTAAATGATTTCTGCTTCATAGTTTGGCAATAGCTAGATCAGAAGGTTCTCAGGGAGTTAAAAAATGTTATGTCTTCAACAGAAAAATAATCCAAATATTGGAGTAATGGCTATGGGGAAAAACTGATTATTGAGGCAAGTATCCGCAGTTCAGAAGAGTGCACAAAGGATATCAAACCACAAGGATCAGAGCGCCCTTTTTTCCAGTCAGCACTCAGTGCAAAAACAAGCCCTTGCTCTGAATTGTCTTCTTATGCCTGTTTGATGCTTCATGCAACCTTCACCATCCTACTTTTCTAGTCCTTTTCTTTCACAGATCCCTATGTCCACAATACTGCTCTGCTTTGGGACATAAGCTAACACATGGAATAAGGGCTAATGGCTTCAGTAGATGTAGACGCTTTTCATTCACTGTGCTGAAGGGAGAGGGCATAGGCTAAAGAATGAACTGCCCCTACTGTCAGCCTTGTTCTCTCCCCTTTTTAAGGGGCATTTGGGGTATAACGTGGTGGAAAGACATGTTACAGATGGATAAAGCATGGTGAGAAGTTGTTTTTATCTGCCTCTAATTAGACATAAGAGATAGAAAGGACAGCAGTTTCTGGACATTAGGGGGAAGGTTTGTTTGGCAGGGTGTTTGAAACTCAGTCACATGTTTTTTTGTTTAACAGCTTACAAAAGATAGCGTATTATAAGACTGAGTGAGTGTTTATGATCTGCCCTGGAAAGGGACTATGAGATGAAGGTTGCTGGTGAAGACAGTTTCAGATTATGCCTGAAAAGACTGGCAAGAATGAAGGAGGCAATATTTAGCTTGGCCCTTAACCTGGGAGAACTCAAAACTGACCACTCTATTTCTGTTCCTTAGTTCCTTCTGCAGAAGAACAATAGGTGCTACCATTTCACCATGGAAATTCAAAACAGTAACTACTACACTCCTGTACTTTTGGTGGACAACAGCAACTTTCTTAACTTTATACAGGCAGATGCATTTATTGCTAAGGGACTCCAACTTCCCATTAAGTGCCTCTCAACTCAAACAGCTCTGATGATTGTTCTGTCTTAAAGATGTGAGGCATGCTTTTTTTGTGAAAGCATGTAGAAAAGACCTATACCATCAAAGACTTTTCTTGCTTCTTATCCTTTAAAGGCTTTGCAAAATGTTCCTATTTAATAACAGTTATCTTTATGTAGTAGCTAAATCTTTTCATAAGCTAATAGTTGTAAAGCACTACTTTGCTTAATGATACTATTTTTCCAATATAAAACAGGGCTAATGGGTGTCAAATGTGAAAGCAATATTCCTGCAATTTATCACTTAAGCCTTCTTTCACTCTTTTGGGGTGAATTGTTGTATTTTTAAAGGGGAATTGATTGCCTTGAGTGAATTCTTTTATTCTTCTACATTAACAATTCATGAATGAAGCCAATAGCTGCAACACGATCTTCAGTTCCTTGTCCCACCAATAACCTCAGCTGTGTCCTGGAGGGTAAACTCACACTGCATCAATCAACCGTCTTCGTGGTCTGTAGCACAGACATGTGAACTGTGGCTTACACTATGTTTTTGTTTGCTCTCTTGACTTCTGGCAGTTGGGAACTGCACAAAAATGAATGAACTGTTACAAAGTTTCCTGGCATGCTGTACTTTACATGATTGGAAAGCTACATTACAAGATAGAACAAAGAATACAGATATTTACTCTGAGGTTCATAACCAAATGTCAATGGTCAATAATCCTCCTACACCTTTCTTTTCTGCTGTCCCTCTGTTCCTGCCATTATTAAATTATGGGCAAGTCCAGTTAAACTAAGAAAGATTTTGGGAGATGAAAGAGATCTCAGTAAAGGGACATTTTAGACTACTTGTTAAAAAAAAAAAAACCCAAACCAAAATACCCCAGCCAAACTATAAAACTGAACTGGGGAAGGCAGAGGCCAGCAGTTTAAGAATAGATTAAGATTGCACCTGCAAATGAGTTCATTCCACTTCTTTCCACGAGCAAACCCTGTGCTTCTATTCCCAAATGACAAATAAACACATGATGTTGGGCAGGCAGACATCCAAATGCCCAAACTGAGTGTAGCTATGCGCCTACAAAACTCATGCACAGAAAATGGAAGCTGTGAATATGGTCTTCACCGTAACTTGTGAAGTCAGAGCTGTTGTGGAGGCAGACTAATCGAAGTGTCTGTGGAAATACCTGGCTTTGAATCACTGATAAAACTCATTTCTAGCATGTCCATCTCCTCACTGCTGCTGCCTCCTTTCCTGAAAGCCACTTTTGCTCAAACACATTTACCTCCTTTACCTTTTTTTTTTCCAGCTCAGAGTGCCCACATTGGCATGTTTGTGCATGTGTGTGTGGAGGCAGTCCTCTTAGGCACCTGCTTTTCTCGTTGTGGTTTCTCTCCAAGATGACTCAGAAACCCCTGCCACCAAGGGCACATCTGCATGCAGATGTCTGGGCATGCGTGCGGATCTCACTCTGAAAAGGAAGGAAAAGCTGAGGAAAATGTGTTGTTGCCGTACCCTGTACCCCATAACCATGCTCCAACATACTTCTCTTGAATGGGGATGAAGTTGGGCAGCACACCCTAGGCTGTACTGGAGTAGGTGCTATTTAAGAGTATTCTCTTTGACTTTATGGACACCTGAGCACATTTACCTACTCAGCACAGCATTATTACTGTCACTGCACAAGAGGTCACTTCTAAAATGTGGGGCTGATTTTCAGCTCATTTATAACAGATCTGTACTAATTTAAAACTACGTTTTAGTGCATGTCTTAAAAAAACAGACACACATATACACACACACTGCCTATTTATGTTTTTTCAGGTTTCTGGATTTCCTGATATATGCTGCTAATTCTTTTCATCAGACAATTCTTTCACACTCAGTTTTACAATGGCACTTAGTATGCCTGATTACATTGCTCTGTACGGTAAAAAAATGCCCTGATTTACTAAAAAATTCTTAACGCTTTCATTAGAAATAACATTTTTGATGATCAAAACCTAATAAAACTCAACAAAGTGCTATTTTGTTTTCTCAGAGAAACAATGAATGAAGAAGCAAATAAGTAGCCCACCCTTGCCATTGAAGCTATACTTAAGAAAAGCTGTTACGGCTTCAGTTCTGAAGCATTTGATCTCCTTGGGAGAGAGGAGATATATGAAAGATATTTATTTATTTGCATATTGTAGGACAACAAGCAGTACATCTGAAAATATAAAACCTCTTCTTCTTACAAATGATCTTAAGAGAAGAGGAGTGGGTACAAAGAAAAGAACAAAATTAAAGAGGCAGAGAAAGGATGATAGACATGCAGGTTATATGAATAAAGAGCTAAGAAAAGACCTGTGGACATAATTGATTTTTTTGATTCACCACCACCACTTCTTAAAAATCCCCAAGTAATTTGATGTCCACTTGAATCTAATCTTTTTTTTTTCCAGAATTATCCACAATTGAAACAAAATTGCTTGGGGTTAAATAAAAATGTTTCATTTTCCTGTTTTTTTTTAAACTTTGATCTGAGGTATTTTCTGAAACTTTAAAAAATAAAGTAAGAAGAACATGAAAACAAGGTGCTGGAGTCACAGGGATATGAGCAGCACCAACAAAATCAAAGAAAAAGATGAAAAAGTTATGATGGTGCCATTCACAAAATGGAACAAGGTTCAGGATGTGGAAAATCTAGGCTCAAATTTCACCTCTAACAAAGCTGCAGCACAGACATTAACTTAGGTCTCCTCACCTACCTCCATGCCATTTAGTCAGATAAACATTCAACAAAATTTTGATGATGTGCTCATTAGTTAACAATTTGTAAAATAATGTCTACAGATCCGAGCTGAGATCAGGGCCCCATGTATGCTGGACAGCATTCAATAGACAGCCTGACTCCACACAGCAGATGGAGAAGAGCTGCACCCTGTTTTTAAGCAGTGGGAAAGATGTTGAAAGGCTAAACGTTTCTCATCTGTCCAAAGCAATCCCTAGATCTGAGCTCAGAAATCCCAAGTCCTGGTTCAGAGGCTTTTCTGAAAAATATTCCATAATATGCGCTATAAAGACTCTCTCTGAGAGAGGTCTCTGAAAGAGGTCTGCACCTCTTTGCTCTCTGAACTGCTGGTGCTGAGGCTCCGGGAAAGCGTGGACCACATAACCTCAATTGACAAAACATTTTACACGGACAAGGGCAAGGTAAACTTCCCCAGATTAGTCTGCAGTGTCATAAACATTTCCAGGATTGACGATTCACTCCAGAGGCAGACCCATGCTTCGCTGTCCTTGCTGCATACAAATTAAGTCACTCAACAGCACAATTGAGTGTGTATGCTGTGGTGTGACCTCCTGTTTTGTGACATCCATCAGTGAAATGTTCTGTGGTAGTGGCTGTCTGAAAATCGTCCGGTACATGAATTTTTACTCTGATTTCACTAAAACCCAATCAATAAGGGCACAGAAGTTTAGTCTTCTGATATACCTGTTCTGTGAATAAAGTAAATTAAATATTTGCACAGCTTTTTCTGATTCATTTCAAAGGGCCTGACCAGCAACTGGAACATGCCAGTGGCTACAGGGAAGGGACAACTGACAATCAGCATTGCAAATGCGTGAACTGCAAAATTGCTACTTTTCCTGAATATTCCTAGAGAGAAAAGAAAATCAATCGAAAAAGAATGCATACTTAGAAAAAAATCTTGAAAGATTCATTTGGCATAACTTAGTATTGTACTCTTTGATGCTGGACACCCAGTGAACATGTAGTTCTCATTAAATTAAAGAATTACAGACAGATGTTCAAGTAAGTATGTATCCTAGCGGTACCTAAGCTTGCAAAGGAACTTGTTGAAAAAGTTCTCTGCATAAAATACTAATAAATGTATTATGGGGGAAATCTGTTTTTCTTATAAACAGAAGAACCATAAGCCAATCTGATTACTTTTTAATTATGGAAAGATTAGAAAGAAAAATGAAACAATTGCTCACTGTGTCATGTAACAAGAAAACTAGGGGAAATCAAAAGAAAGAGCAGGCAGCAGTTTCAAAACAAAAGGAGATAGATACTGCTGTACTGAACACGTCACTAAGCTCTGGGGCTCCTTGTCACTGTGCTGTGACTATTGAAATTTTACATAAAGTCAAAAAGCAATTGAAAAGTTTCTGAAACAAATATCCATTAAGACTATTAAATACAAAGTTACCACAGCTGGATCAAAAAAGAACCAATGCCTCTGGTGGTGGCACTGAGAAAATATCACGTATGCTTTTTATTTTCTTAAGCTCATTCCTAGGCATCGTCTTTTAGTTAGTCTCACAGACAGGACATGTGGCTAGGTTAATAATAATAGTACTGCCTACGTGAGGCAGTACTATTATTATTCTGAAACATTATGTTATTGTTCTTAAAACATTGTTCTGCTAAAACAATGCAACAAGAGAAAAACATTCTCATAAGAAAAAACAGTGGCTGTAAAAAAAACTCTGGGAGTTGGAGAGGAGATTTTGCAAAAGAGTTCCTAGTCTTTTTAAATACCAGGCAGAGTATTTATGATTTGGTTTGCAATGGTTTACATAGGACTGAACACACAAAATGACTGAGAGTGTAGACCAGAGCATTTTAAATGAGATATCAGGATGTTCACTAAATTGATATATATGTTGCATCAGGAACTTGTGACAGTAACTCTTTCTCTTGTCCAACTTTTTATTCTAATAAAAAAGTGTGGGTAAAGGCTACTTTTACTTCTTTCTGCTCATGTTTTTTACTGTTTTAGTGAGAAACAGACATTTGATTAAAACAGTAATTTAATTTCCAGCTACAGAAGTTATGCGATATGCTTGAGTGTTCAATAGGAGACTGTTATGTGGTCTCAGGCATTAAAACGGGTTGAGGCTGTTTTAAAATCCTTCATCTTCTCTCCAGTTCTCTTATCTTTGCTCCTATCTTCTTCCCTTATTCTCCTTTCCAGCTTTCCACAATTATAAAAGTAAATGATTTCAATATGATGCAAAAGAGTAAATAAACCCTTACCCTGCAATTGTTCTAGGCACTGTGAAAGAGCAAATAATCATTTTGACAGGTAGACAGGAGACAGGTCAAAGTGATCTACTAAAAGTCTGCCTTCAAGAAAGGTCAGCAATGTAAAGTTTCTTTCCCTTTTCTTTTCTTCTGCCTCTCTTTTCATTTTTTTTCCTCTTTAAATTTCAGGGTGACCCAACAGCATTCACAGATAGTGAGCTAAAATAATCAGTGACTTTGTTCATAGCATAGCTGCTTGATTTCTAAGGTAGGTGTTCCAGAAATATATTATCTTTTCTGTATGTGGTTGTTTTTTTAGTTTTTTTTTTTTTAAGCAGAAGTATGAGATCCCTTTGCTTTTACATAATGCTGCAAAAAATCATTGTCATTATAAAAAAACACAATAAAATACACTCTGAACAGTAACTTCTTTGAGAATTATAAAGGAAGAGACTAATCTTTTTTCTTCCAAAAATTGTTGCAGTTTTGACACTGAAATGGGAAAAGCCAGATTCACTAACTTATCTTCTGCTTCTCACTGCTGCAGGGAGAGCACCCTGATGCTCTTGAAGGAAAGCCCAAAGGCCCACGCTTTGAAAGAATGATCCAGAGTCCTACAACATGGAGAGTAGCTTAAAAATTCATGCAAATACTGAAAAAATATTTATATATACATATAAACACATTACATATATAAAAATACATTTATGTGTATACATGTATTTGTGTGTATATATGCATAATCATATTCATTTATATGTAAGTGTGTATATACACATCTAAATCTATGTATACACACTAATTTATATAAAATTTATATAAAAATGTGTATACATACATATGTAATTCATAAATTTTTGATTATTCTTAAGTACCTTCCGCTTTGTAAGCCTCTTTTGGACATCCAATGTTTTCAAGCTTTTTCCCCTCCCCAGGCTATGAAGATTAGACTTCCCCCCCTCTAATGAAAGCTGGCACCATCCTGCAGTCCTTTGTTTCCAGCAGCTGCCCTGTTTTAGGGCAACTGCCAATCGGGGGACAAGGGGCATCCAGGACATTTGTTCTGGCGCTTCAGGGGCCTTGTGTGGTTCCTGGGGGGGAAAGCAATGCGAGCTGGGGCAGCAGCGAGCTGGGTCCTCATATCAGAGCCCTGGCAGTGGGGTGGTGGCCAGAGGTCCTGTGGCCCCTCTGACCTGGGCAGCCAGGAAGGAGAAAGACAGCATCCGAGCAGCCTGATGGCCTGGTGCTGGCCACCACCCATTACAGACGTGATGCTGATGAGGTCCGTTTCTTCTGCAGCGCCCTCCTGACTGAGCGAAGTCAACGGAGCGAAGCCGCTCTGCCGATCCCACAGCAGGAAGGGGTGCCTGCAGCACATAGCAGCGGGCTCATGCTGCCTTATCCACGCAAGCAGGAACAGCAACGCCGTGTGTGTGCGCTGACACACATTCCAGGATGCACCAGCAATGCACACTGCAGACCCTCATATGTTGGTAGCTAGCGACTACGTGTTTGCTTGTGTTACTGTTTCTCATACTAGCTAGATTAAACTAACAAGGGTAATTCTAGGACAAGCTACAATTACACTTTCTTTATGCTGTGTAGACATGCCCTTTGACTATTTGATTGCAACTGGCTTTGGATCAGGGCCCGCAGCCAAAGCTGTGTCGCTAGCATAACATGCAACACTCCCTGCAGAGCCTCCAAGTATAAGCCATCACCTCTCTGATCTAAAATACACATAACTGCAATGAGCTGGGAGATCCTCCAGCATTTCACAGGACATAGAAGAGATTTATTAACAAAGATTTTCTGCTTGCAGATAGAGAAATACACCAAAGGCCAAATTCTTAGCTTGCGTGAAGCAGTGAAGCTCAATATATGAGGAATGTATGAACCTCTGGTGTGCGAGCATATGCTGAGACACGTCATTTCCATGTACCTCTTTGTAACTCTTTGAAGGTAATTCCACCAAAGGAATTAAAAACTGCAACAAGTGATTGTGGCTTTGCAGTCCAGTTTAGGCTAAACCAATTTCCATCCTCCTCCCTCCCCAAAAAAGTGATTTGGACATTGCATATTCTATTAATAGATAAGCTTGGGTCCTTCTCACATACAGCATCACGGCAAACTCTTATTAGCAATGCATACGAATGTCAGAATCACAGTTGTGAGTTTTTGGAAGAATCATAGCTAACACTAGCTCAGTGATCAGAGAAGTATAGGGGGTACCTCACCTTCAGACGCAGCTTGGGGACGTCTGGATCAGCATCAGAAATTTCTGCCTTTGGCTCTTTCACGCTGCACAAGCCAGGGGGGGCATCTTACTTTGGCCCCAACGGTACTGGGGGGTCTGTCAGTGGTGTACCGTAGCTAGCAGCGGCACTGAACATCATGGGAGCCATCAGCATCAAAACAGCCAAACCCCAAAATACCTCTCAAAAGCAATGGCCCTGTCAACCTCTACATAATCTAACTTATCTTTCACACTAGCTTTGTACTAGTATCAGCCCATTACTTTCACCAGGGTCAACATCACACTCACTAAAAAAGGAACCGGACACAATGAATAGGTTTGGGTCAGGCATGGTACAGTATTTACGGCATTCTCCCCTGCCCCCCCCCCGCGACAGTTATACTACAAATGCATTTTATGTGAGTGATCTCGTTTGACAGGCAGGCAAAGACAAGCAAAACCCTGAAAATGCAAGAGGGCATGATGAGCACACTTCCGCAGAGGATCTCCTAGTACTGGCTAGGCCTTGACTGGGCAGCTCATTTAAACGCCAGGTTAAATCCTGTTTAAGTGAAGTGCCTCATGGAAGTTATCCAACAGTGCTCTTAATGGGTGCAGCAGAAAGGAAACAGAACGAAGTCCTTCTGCTAACTACCCTCAGAAGCCTTACTCTCATTTTTTCAGACACCGAGGTGAATTCTGCATGGACTTGGAGAGAAACTTGTTTTTTCTGTGTCTTACCAGATGTCACGTTCCCTGCTGCTACACCACCAGCACGCGTATGGCTTTCGGTGGCCTCCACAGAAAGGTAAGCGCACTCGGGAAACGCAGAGGACACGGGCGGGACCCCCGCGCAGGCACGGACCGGCAGCCACATCCCTCGGAAGCGACCCTGCAGCGGCGCGCCGCCGCCTGCTGCCGGCGTGGCGAGGCCGCCCCGCCGCGGGGC